>NC_141161.1:27559325-27863652 GCF_053477565.2 Lygodium microphyllum | reverse complement strand
ATAAACACATAAACCATTATGCACAAGAAATGTATTGCATACCGTAAGTGACATTGTCTCAAGTACTTTGGTCAGTAAAATCAATAGCATGAGTGTTATCATACTCTCCTCAGAGTCATCAGCAACAAGCATTGAAATCATAGACAAACCGTGTCCAACACAAGCCTCATCCACTAAGCCGTACCACAAGGAGGAGCCTGAAGTCCAGTCTAGGTTTACTTCATTAAAACCTAAAAAGACTATTAAACCACGGAAGAAGTTTGCACATAAGAAAGGACCACCAAAGTCATACCTGGAAATATTACACTTATATGATTTTCAGCCTTTCTCTTCATTACAACTTTGACTTCACTTTGTCTAAAATGCTTCCGCATTCAGTGAAAGGTTTGTAAGGGACGAGACACTGCCCTTGTCCCAACAAGTGGTAAGACCTTCCCAATGACTACAACATATGCTGATGTCCGTCCTCAAATTCGAAAGTTCGATGGTAAGGATTTCCATCCATGGCAAGTACTTATAAAATACAAAATGATGGAGAGAGGGTATTGGCCTCTTATTCAAGGCAATAGAGTTGTAAACTCTGCAAATATGATTGATATAGAGGATGAGCAACGGGCTCAAGCAATCATAATGCTACACTTAGATGAATCCCTGATTCATCATGTTGATCAACTAAACACTGCTAAAGAAAAATGGGATGAGCTTGAAAAGCTCTATGGAGCCACTGGGAAGAATACTAAAATCTTCCTTAAAATTGAATTCTTCAGCTTGGAATACCGTTCAGGAGAAGATTTGGGAAAATTCATTTCTCATATGAAGGGACTTATGGCACAACTTGCTTCTGTACAAGCTCCAATACTTGAAGAAGATGCTATTGCTATTCTCCTAAAAGCTGTAAAACAGGTGTTCCCTACTCTTGTAACCACTCTCACAAACATTCCAGATCCTACTTTGGCAAGTACCATTCAATCCTGTTTGGATGAAGAAAAGAGGAACCACAAAGAAAGCAACAACAGTCAGGCAACTTCAAATTCCCGTGAACAAGTATTGGTTCATACAGTTCTCACTAAATGTTCTTTCTGCAAGAAAAAAGGACATCTTGTAAACAACTGCTGGAAGAAGTATCCCGAGAAGATGAAATGTAACAAATGCAAGAAGACAGGGCATATAACAAGTAAATGCCCCAACACTCCTGAAATACCCAAAGAATTGGTGGCCAACTATGTCTCCAATTCATCTGAAGATCGACTGTTTTGACTATTTAAATCACCTACCTAGAACAACCTTGTAAGCCTGATTTATAAAGGCATCCAAAAAGGGGGGGATCTTTTACATGTCTTGTAATCCAATGCCACCCTGGCATTGGGGGGGGTGTTAGAAGATGGGCATAGAAACCCACTGTAAGCAAGGGAGTATAAGGGTAGATGGGTGTGAATAGCCCTAAGGGCAGGGGAAACCCTAACCCTAGCTGGAAAAGGGCTATATAAACAGCCTATGGGTCACTATCACTTGTGAGAGAGTGTACCCAAGTTGTACTCTAAGCAACTTAGTAAGCAAGATTTCATTCTTGTACTTTGAGCTCTTCTCTCCCTCTTGTGCACACATTCTACTACTGCAAACTCTGATTTCCAACAACATATTCTCTAATAGTAGAAACAGTAGGTGCAGCCATAGGGTTAGCCGCAGAAGTAGGTGGCTTACTCGATACATCAATTGTTTTCCCCGTAATAGTGGGAAAACTAGAGACATGCGATCTTTCTTTTCTTCTATGCTTTTTCACGAGTGAAGTAACAGCTTTCTTAACATGTATCCACTCTATTTTAAGATATGTTTCTATAGTTTGATCCGCTAGCAAATCATCAAGCTTCTCTTGGAGCTCAAGATCTATTGCTTGTAGAAACAATTCAAATTTTTTACTTGTAAGAGCTTGCTATTCTACAAGATCTAACTGCTCAAATCGACATCCAAATTCTCTTAATAATTCTAGAGCCCCACCACAAGTCCCTTATTGGGTTGTAGAACCCACTCTTGAAAAGTCTTCTGCATAGTGAAACTTGTGTCTTCAATGTAAAATTCTTTCCTGAATGTCATCTTGAAAGCTACCTAGTCACCATCTTAGCTCCATGCAAGTTGAGTCATGCAAAATACTAGCTCCATGCAAGACACCCTAAAGAATTCCATATTTTGAGCATAGGTATGCAAATATGGAGATACATTCTTGCCATTAAACAACTTCATCTTATGCTCTAGTGCTTGTTGCAGAGCATTTATCACAACTATTTTTGTTTCAGCAAAAGCTTGCATCACCTATTGTTTTGTTGTACTTGCATAAGCATGTTCATATTGTGCACTAATTGTTGGAAAATATCACTAGAAATTGTGATTCAAGGTTCTCCCATATTGTCTTTCCTTCTGACAACCTTTCACATCAGGTTCACCAATATTGGAGGGGTTTTAGTCGAAATGTCGTATCCACCGAGGGGATCAGAGAGAGAAGAAAGTATAGAATAGAAGATAGAAGAGAAGAAAAAGAATAGACAAGAGGTACACATAATAAAGAAAAATCACAATGAATCAAACCACAACGTATTGATAGAACATGAAATTCCTTGTTTGGCACTACTCAAAAGCAATCTCCAAGTATTAAATCTCCTTGTAGACCCAAAATGTGCATCAAAACAATAGCTTCTTCTCTGTTGCTCAGACCACAAATTTGATGGTTTCATTGGCTCCAAAAAGGGGGTAAAACCACAAGCCACCTTCTTAAGATTCTTCCAAATCACTCCTTATTCTCCTAATTTGGAGTATTGTTTACTACCTATAAACTGTGATCGCATCTCATGCGATTTTGCAGTCCTTTTTGCATGAAATCTCCCAAATTGTTTGACAAAACCACTTGCTTTCTGCATGTCAACCAATTGTAGAAGTTTCCATAGATTTTTAGGATATTTACAAGAAACAATATCAAAAATAGGCTAAATTTGTCCAAAAATCTAGTATTTTTTGAACCATCCATACTATGGATATTGACATTAATGACTAATATCGCATTGACTCTCTAGATCAATAAGAAAGCTGGATGATGATACACTCAATGGTTGACTAGACTTTTCTATCTTCTTCCTTGTTGGAGAGAGCTAATCTTACTGCAATAGGTACTAGCTAAGTGGTTGGACATACCACATGTCACATTTAACATTCCTAGGAAAATGTTGGTTGGCACACCACTTACAGCTGAATCTTGAGGAGACACCCTCTTCAGGGTGTTGAGACACTATCAAATTCTATTTCTTCTTAAGGAAATTTACATCAACGACTATTTTCTTATATTGTTCAGTGGTCATGTTAGTATAGTTCTTCATCATATCCTTAACTTTGCTAAGGACATTTGAGGCACTTGAGTCATAGTTGTGATCATCTACATGTTGTTCCATTGGCCTAACCACTTGATTGGGAATTGGCTATTGATTCCTTGAAATAACATTAGAATTTGTCATTAGGCTTCCAACATTTTGTGAATCCATTTGACTGACCATAGGCATGGTCACACTGGTAGGAGCTAGGAACATGGGCACATTCTCAATCATGTTTCCTCTCCCATTATAAAGTACTCATGGACTTCTCTTGCCTCCATTTGTGAATGCCAAAGTATTTTTGGCACCTAGACTCGGATTTCGATTTACCTCAGAGGTATGGACCTCTTGTAATCAGGACTCTACCTTCTCTACTTGTGTAATAGTTGTATCAATGTTGGGAAGAGCAACACTGCTCAATTGTACCTCGATGCTAAATTCCAACCCATGTAAAAGTATTGAAGTTGAGCAACATCTAGAATGGGAATTTAAGTCTATAACTTATGGAATACTTTCTTTAGTTTCTTGGCACAGCCTTGAATATTCTCGTGCGATTCTTGACATGCTACATTGAGAACACCCAACCTATATTGACCTTCCCTTTCAAGTGCAAACTCTCTTTGAAAAGCCACAAAAAGTAGATCAATTGTAGTTATGGTTCTAGCCTCTAGTTGTGATACCATAATGTAGCTCTCGTCCTTTCATAGTCCTATTAAAGAACATCATCAAGTCTCATTCATCTTTGAGTCGACAGTTGAACATTAGCTTTTGGAGCTCATTAATATGAAGTTTCACATCTTTCTCTACGAACCCATTGAAATGGGGTAGAGGAATTCCTAAGGATGGCAAGTCTGGTGTTCCTACTAGGATTGCAATGGGTTGCACCATGATAACAATCAGATTTGCCAAAGGAGTTTGAATAGATGGCACTATTACCCTACTCGAAGCACGTTGACTAACTGGAAGAGGGAAAGTAATAGCACTTCCTCCTCATCTTAACAAACTATTCATGGAAGTAGGGTTGTTAAGACCCCACCCTTGTAGGGATATCAAACCTCTCCATTGAGGAGAATATCTCCTAATAATTTTGGCCTGTCGTCGATCCCTTTCAACCCTTTCTTACTTTTGAAGCTTGGCTTGATGGTCTTTTGGATCTATTTCATCACCTTTTGGCATACACTAATAAATTGGTTCCTATCAACTAAGATTTGAACACTGCCACTTATTAATGGCTCCTAGCAAATGCACCACTTATTGGGATGTAAAACAGACCTGACACTATCTCTAAGGCTCTAGCTGGGGCACTATCTCTAAGGCTCTAGATGGGTCCTCTATGCTCAACCAAAACACTCCATGACCTTGCAGCCAAGAGGAGCATCCAAAGGCTACATATCGATCTAACCAAATAAGAATTTGTGTTTTTTATAGTCTAACGGATAACCCTTCCTAAACACCTCACAAGGAGCCTCTACACATATTGGTGTTATATACCACGTATAACAGACATAGGAAGCATCGCTTAGATAATTGCCATGGCCTCTCTATAGCTCTCTTATATCTTAGGGATTGACCCTGAGATGTGCCGTTCAAACACAAAGCACGCACGAGACATAATTCTCTCTTGTAACTAATCATTCCAGGAGAAAAAAAAAATCCTCAATTGCTAAATCCTTCCAAAGGAAATCAACATCAATTTGAACTTGCAAGATTCATGCAATTGCAATTTCTTACTCCTATATGTGTATTTGTTTGCCCTACATCTTGGGATACCTTACCTTCAGCATGGGTCAATGTTTATGAAGACAATTGCCATGTATCTAAGATGATATCATGTGATTAATGTAATGTAACTATGAATGATTCATAGTTCTCAACCATTTTTATTAATTTAAGAAAACATTGTGACGTTGTGAAACTATTTCTTTTTATGCTTTCATTGTAAACATAGTTGTTGCGTTGCATAGCGTCAACACCAAGCATGCTCATGCTATTGAATCCTTTAATTCTCAAAACACACATATCTTATATGCAAAGCACATCAAAAAAATTAGATTCAACATGTAATTAGCACTTATTACCCCCTATTCTCTCTACTGTTTTAGGGTTGTGTATTTAGTGGTAGGTTTAGGGAGTAGTTTGATGTATTTTTCTTCATATAGAGTGATAACTACTCATTTTAACATAAAGATAGGGCTAAATTGAGGCTAAACCTCATGCTTCAATCCCACCATACATCCATAGATACATATATTATTTTTCTCTATTTTTTAAGAGTGAAAAACCTAATTTTTCTCATTTTTCTCAGTTTTTTCTATTTATATATCAATAAATAATTATATTTCCTAAAAATTTTATGTGACTTGATCAAAATTTCTTAGAATTTTTTTCATCCCTCATTTCATCCCATGAGAACATCATTAACACATCAAAACCCCCAAAATTCATGATTTATTCTAAAATTGCAATTTTGCAAGTTTTGTGTTTTAAAAAAATCAATAAATAACTAATTCTTGTCAATTTTCTTAATTTCTCTCATAAAATAGATATTTGAAAATTAAGAGCAATCATTTTCAACCATTTGCAATCAAGATCCATCATAAAATGATGAAATTTATCACTTATAAAATCATGCTTTATCTCACATGTATCTCATATTTGGAAGGCCATTGAAGCTCATTAACAGCTGGTAGCACTCCTCCAAACGTTGATCTACACTCCATTGTGTCGTAATATCATCTTTGAATCAAAATGTCTCAAATTATCCCACCCTCTTCTCTCATAAATTAAGACATAGAAACATGCATAAAGAGGAGAGATAAAGACTTAATTTTGACATTCTCATTCAAGGAGCCATTTCACATGAGGAAGGTACTGATTGAAATCAAAAAATTTGGAGAATCCATGGAGTGATCTATTTGATGCCTTGATTTTAGCCCCAAATCCCCCCTCTCACAAATCGACGTGAATGAGTAAGGTGTTGTTTTGTAGCTGGCCATCGCGAAAAGAATGGCTCGCTCCTAACTCATAAAATTTTTAAGTTGGTCCTTTTAGGCCTCCCAAAGGCCATGCCCAAGTCAATTTTAGTCAAAATTTGACCTTCTAAGTGAGTGACTCCAATTTCTTTCTTGTTCAGTGATCGATTCAAGAGCTGAAGAATCTGCACGTCCCGCTTGAGATCCTAAATGGCCAAGAGTCATCTTACTTTGGTTTAGAACTAAATTATGAAAAATCTACAAAAACCACAAAGGTCATAAATTTGCATTCCTGTGTTCCATGGTCACTAAAAATTGTTGAGTCCACGTCTCTCACTTCTATGGAGCTTTAAATTCAACGTTAAATTTGCATCATTCCATTATTTTCTCGCATGTCTTGGATGTTTAAATCATGCTCTCATATACACTATCAGCACAATAGAAGTTGGCTTTTTTACATGAAGCTGTCTATTATGGATTTTCCTCCTCTAGAGAATGGATGGAGTGATACTTGGTCTTGAAATATTTTAATAGAAGCTGCAAGAATGGTTTTTTAAAAATTAGTCATACAAAACACAATGTTGATATCGTATATATATCTTAGAGGTAATCTCCTGATTCTTGATGATGAGGATATATCTTGGTATATAAGTGATGTGATCTTGCAAGTTGTTCTCTATATCAGACACTTGGAGTTTGTAGATTGATGAGATGTCTCAAGCCTATCCTTCCAAAGTGGATGCATGTCCTAAGGTGTCTAGGCATTCCATGATTTAGTCTGTGGTATTGAATTAGAGAGAATTGAAAGCTCCTACAAGATTACAAACTACTAAGCAACTAAGGGAGGATCTTTTAGCCCATATTTCTAATCATTTCCCTTCTAATACCTCTTTCTTTGAAGCTTATAATCGTCACTCTACTGCTCTAGGTCCATTAGTGCCTTTCCTTATTATCAACATATGGCCCATAGATTGGATTCTTATCTATCCATACTCAAAATGACTCCTCATTTGATTGGCACTCTTCTTTTCAAACCCCAAGGTGATCTTAAAATTCCTATTTTTACTCATTTTCCCTTTATTGTGGACTGTGTTTTCTCTCCGATATCTCCTTGTTCTACCCCATCTATCACACTCCTTTCCACTTTTCTAACCCATTTCCTAACCCCTTTCCTATCTAGTTTAGTAAAATTACCCAAATCTTCATCATTAACATTTTCTTCTTTTTATGATTTTTCTTATCCATCACTTCATCCCTTCGTACTTATTCCACTTCCTCCATCTACCTCTTTTATTCTGGTTTTGATTTGTAGTTACAAAGACGAAGAGGATGGAGTGAAACCGATTCAGGACCTCAGATTAATTGGTAGGTAATTCTAGGAGATTGGAAGACCCTTATACAAGCTTATGAGAGTTATTTGCAGTTTGCCCAAATTCATCATCAATCTATTGATCCTTTAGTTAGATTTACTACTCACTTTGCTCAGTACCTAGCATAAATGCATTGACACTCTCATAATGATCAAAAGCAGGTCCCAAAGTTGTATTTGAATACAAATTTGGATATCAATCCTTGTTAATTAGATATATTATACTTTCATGCCCTTTGTCTTCCAAGTAGATATCTTGTCCTTGTGGAAAGGATGTGTTGTTTGCAATTCTTTCAAAATCCTCTCAAGATATTTGTAGATGAAACTCTTTCTATGGATAGATTCAAAAATCATCACGCCTTTAAACGGGAACATCTTCATTGATGATTTCTTTATGGATGTACTTAATGGATTGTGCTTTTAATGAAATCTCTATTTTTCATTCTCCCTTGTTGGGGTATCATTCACATTTTTCTTTGTTATATGTGTGTTAGTGTGTTGGTATATTTGCTTTGTGTTTATTTGGAGCAATGGTTCAAAACAATAGAAAGAATTGAAGCCATTGATTTATGGATGTGGCTTAAGTTTTGAAGACGTACGAAGGATTGGAAGAACCTCTTATATTATTTACTAAATTTTTTTGTTCTATTTTATAAATTAAAATTGATCTATATATAAAGATGTTTTCCCTTTGTCAACGTGGCTTAGTATTCTTCCTTGTTTCAAGGTCATGAGGACATTTTCTGATTAAGTGTGGGGATATGTTGAGGGCTGAATTGTCTTGTTTTTTGAGTTGATTTTTGTTGTTTGTGTGAGTTGAATGGTTTATTTTGAGAGATTATTGATTGATTTGGATATGTTGGAAGTGTTTTGAAATGTGTTGGGATGGGTTGAGTATCTTTAAGAAGCTCATGATGGTTTTTGGTTGAGATATGATGTTTTGATAGGTTTTGTAATGTGTGTGTTTGGTTCTGATAAGGTCTATTTTACCTCTATTGTTTTGATCTAATTTCTTTCTATTTGTGAGGTTAGGACTTGTGAATAAGTATTTTGAGGAATGATTGAGAATATGTTGAATGATTTTGAATGGTTTAAAGTGGTTTTGGTTTGAGATGTATAGTTTGTATGCCTTCTATTGACTCTCAGTACTGTTCTGTAGAGCCTCTGTCTCTGTTCTATAAGCCTATGTTTGTTTCTGTATCTATTCTAATGGATGATTGTTTAGCTTGTGGAATGTTTCATAATTTTGGAGGAGAAAGAATATAAGCCCAAAATAGCTCGAAGAAGCTGAAGTAGTTAGAGAATACTTGAAGTGAATACTATAGTGACAGTGATAATAGTGAGCTCTCAAGGGACACTATAGTGGCTTTGGACTCTTCATATTAGGCATACCTCTTGGAAGGGGTATCTATGACTACAATGATAGTAATATTATTGAGCTCTCAAGGAATATTGTAGTGGCTCCGGACTCTTCATATTAAGCATACTTCTTGGAAGGGGTATCCATGGCCAAGAGAGGATGATCAAGGATTATTCATGGTAATTCCAATGTACTATTGAGAGATAGCATAAGTGAGAGAGATAGAGTATAAGAGATAGCCAATTTTCTATGAGAATGATTGTATCTACATGAGAGAAAGATTATGTAGACTATGGAGATGATGAAAGATAAATACTATGTGATGAATTCCCTCAAGTAAGTTACTCATGAATAGATGTGTGCATTACGTGGGTTCAAAATAAGGTGTTTTTTACATATCATTTTTATACATTTTTTTACATATAGAAGGGTGTAATATAAAGGGGTTATTTAGAGATTTAATAGAAAAGGGTTATGATTTATTCAGGAAAATTTCAGAGATAAGGATATTTATAAATAGGCCTTGAACACACGTGATGTAGAGGATATACATATAGTAACTTCCTAGAGTGAATTCCATTCAAAGTTAATCTTTCTTTTGTTTGAATGTGGTTCTTTGATAGTTTCTATGAAAGAAATGAAAAGTTTGTTACAGATTTATTATGATAAATATATGGGAGGATTGCTATATGATGTTGTATGAAGATTTGTGAATATTGGTGTGGTTTTCCTTCTTGTGGTTGACTAAAATATGTAGAATATGCTTGTTAATGTGGCAATATAGATTTTTTTGTAGTAGATTCCCCATTTTCTTCGTGTTCCTCTTGGGGCTACATGGAGAAAATCTTCTTCTCCTCTTTTCTTCTTCTCTTCATCTCTTCTCATTTCTTACACGTATGGCTATGAAGGTTGGAACTTGGAGCATTGAGATGGATCTTGCTTGAGCTAGCATCTTCAATTGTGGAGACCTCAAAGGATTCAAGGAAGAGGACTATAATGATTGGATTCAATGGTAAGCTCACTATATCCTAGCATGAGAGTGTGCATGGCTATGCAAGAGATTGCCATTGCCACTTACTTGAAATACTTGACTTGATAAGTAGTCCGTTGGGTCTCGGATGGTTGCTAGTGATAGCAATGATAGCATAGTCTTTTGTAACCAGCCAAGCTGGATATCTACTAACAAAACTATCTACATTATGCTTGATTTTATGTAACATGTCTACTTGTAACTTCAGGACACGTCTTAGCAATCCATTGGAAAGGGTTTCTAGAAAGCTCCGCCCGGCACTCCCATGGAATGTTATGGGGTTTACGATCTAGGGCTTTCTGCGTTTGCCATGTAGCAGAAGTATTCCGGCCCACTTAGGATCGACCTGAATTAGGGTTTTCCTTATTGGTCATTTCCTAACGGCAACAAGCTTCGGACCCAAGCGAACTACTTTACGCAGAAATGCCAGGTCCGAAGCAGATTCACGCTACACTTGGTTCAAGGAGAATGGGAAACGAGAGGGATGCAAAGCTCAACCTCTCTGCCATAAGGCGTAGTCCCATTCTATTCCCCTGAAATAGCGTAAATCGGGTTTAATCATAACTCTAGGTCAACGCTTTTGTTGTTTGTGTTTTTTGACGATCTTCCTGTTGTCCATCGTGATTTGTAAATGCCCCGAACAACGTAGTATGCTTAACAATTATGATATTTGCTTGTTTTCGAGATTTAATAGAAAAGAGAATGAACACTTAAAGCTGAAAATGAAAATTACTCACAAAATTACAGCCATAAAAATGTAAAAGTAATGGAGACAAGATTGAGGGTTGAAGATGGGCAACCCCCCCCGAAGGAATGTATTTCTGCTCAACCCAAGTCCCTTAGGGAAGAGCTCAGTTACAATCAACCTGAGAGTGAGAAGAAGTAATTCCCACTCTCACAAGATCATGCAAAGATGTACAAACACACATGCATTATCTATTATGCAATGATAAGAACTGATTTCTTTACAGTATGAGAGAAGAAAAAGGGGAATTCAGCCTTTCTCCATCGTTGATCAGCAGTACAGGGATAGAGCTTGCTTCTTGTAGCTAAAATGGAAGAAAGAGCTCAAGAAGGAGGTGCTGTAATGAATTTACAGGCTTGTTGTCTTGTAAAACAGCAGTGATAGAAGAGGGAATATGGAGGAATTTGATAATGGAGAAGTGGGGGATGATGATGGGGATGGATGGGGCCAGTTTCTGGCTATCTGTGGGTGCTGTACATGAGTTTACAGCAAAGAAAAATGATGCTCAATGAAGAAAAACGAGCTCTTATTTATAGGAGAGGGGAGAGCTAGTACAAAAGGGGAAAGTGGAGTAGCACAAGACAAGTGTCCAGCCACATGTCATGAGATGTGACAAGTGGTGGGACACTTGGAAACTTGTGTGACAAGTGTCTTGACACTTGTCTCTTCTTTATGGCCTTCCTTTTTGGGTTGAATACTGTCAAGAATAGAAACAACCAAATTTAGTAAGCACAGTCAGAGTACAGAACTTACTATTTTTAGAATGACATCCCTATTTTTTAGGACTAGCATTTTTAGGCTAATTCGAGGCTCCTAAAATTTAGGGACCTCCTAAAATTTAGGGATCTCCTAGAATTTAGGGACCCCCCAATATGGGTATCATATGAAAGCTTTTTCCGTGTACATCGCAAAAATGGTATCCGAATCTTCATGTGACTTTCCTATGCAAAGAAATGTGCATTTCAAGCTTTCAGCCCACACATGCACATTATACAAGCATTTCATGATCATGCCATCTTGTTGATTGTAACTGTCTGTTCTGGTGGATCTAGCCCACACTTCAAGGCATCAATCCTTTCTGTGTGCGAGTCTAACCCTGATATGCGTGAGTTCTAGTCACAGGCGCCCAATCGGGTCATATAGGTGGAAGTGTGAACTATCTTCTCTAACCCACCGTGTGGGTCCACCATAACCTGTGACCACTCATCAGTGGCCAGCTCCAATGCACTTTTCTTTATATCTAATTAGTGCAAAGGAAATAAATTTAATAAATCATTATATAGATAAATTAATGAAAAAGGATACAAATTCTGTTTCTATAGAGTTGTGACAGCCCTCTAGCTTTTATTCAGCTGTCCTCAGCTGAAAATCTTCTTGATATTGTTGTAGAATATTTGGGTAATCCTTCATGAATTTTTCATCTACCCACTATTCATCTGTGGTGGGTAGATTCTTGAATTTTAGCAAGAATTTTCGTGTCACAAGGCCTCTTCTTGTGGTTCGATCCTTGAGAAACAAAATCTTTTCAGGTTCCAAGAGTTGCTCTGTTTCTTCAACTTCTGGGGGATCTTCAGTAATGGGTTCCTTTGGTTCTGGTCCTATGTAAGGTTTTAGCAAACTTACATGAAAAGCATTGTGTATTTTCCAATGAGTAGGAAGCTCAAGTCGATAAGAAACTTCATTTATTTTCTCAATCACTTTGAAGGGTCCAAAGTATCTACTGGAGAGCTTTGGAAAAGATGAATTTTGACCAGAACCTTGTTTGAGCCTACTTTTATCAAACTTTAGCAAGACATATTGAACTTTTTCAAAAGCCAAAGGTCTTCTTCGTTTATCTGCTTGCTTCTTTTGTCGCTCTTGCGCAACTTTGATAGTGGCTCGAACTTGATCCATTGTTGTTTTTAAATCTGAAGCAAACTCATCAGCAGCAAAAATCTTATCTTTAGTGCGAATAATTGGAGGAGGAATCACTTTACCCTGTACTATTTCATTTGGAGCTTTCCCTGTGGATGAGTGCAGTGTATTGTTGTAAGCAAACTCCAATAATGGAAGATATTTCTCCCATTGTGACTTATGTTCACTAACATAAGCTTTCAACATATCCAAAAGAGTGAGATTCATCACCTCTGTTTGGCCGTCAGTTTGAGGATGAAAAGCTGAGGAGAACTTTAAAGTGGTTCCCAAATTCTCAAATAAAGCACGCCAAAAGTTACTTGTGAATTTGGAGTCTCTATCTGAAATGATCTCAGAAGGCATACCATGTAATCTGAAGATATGTTGAATGAAAAGTCTTGCAGCTTGTGCGGATTTCAATGTTTTATGACATGGAATAAAATGTGATTGTTTGCTAAATCTATCAATTATGACCCAAATCATATCATGACCTTGAGGTGTTCTTGGAATACCTGAGATGAAATCCATTGTGATAGATTCCCATAGATCTTTGGGCACTGGAAGAGGTTGCAACAATCCTGGAATCTTCTGCCTATCATATTTGGATTTTTGGCATACCAGACAAGCCTCAATGAAGTTATGTGTATCTTTTCGTAATGTTGGCCAATAAAAGTAGCTCTCAATTGCACTTAGAGTGGCTGCCCTCCCTCTATGCCCTGCATAAGGGGGTTCATGACTTTCTTTAAGCACTTTTTGTCGAACAGGAAGAGTGACACAAAGGCGATTGTTCATGAGAAGGTAACCATCTTTGATGGAATAATCTGGATGAGAACCTCCTTGCTGTAAATTTGACCAAATTGCTGCAAAATCAGTATCTTCATCATAAGTATTCTTCATCGTTTGAAAATCTTCATGATGAGCCACTGTAATAGTTGCAATGCGAGGCACTCTAGAAAGTGCATCAGCAACTACATTTTGTTTCCCTGGAGTGTACATAATTTGAAAATGAAACATAGACAATAAATTTTCCCATCTTGCATGTTTCTCCTGCAAATGCTTTTGAGTCTTGAAATACTTCAAGCTTTGATGATCGATTTTAATAAGGAATTCATTGCCTAAAAGATAATGTTTCCATATCTTTAAAGCATGAACCACTGCTAAGAGCTCCTTTTCATAAATGTCATACCTTTTCTCCACATCATTTAGACGACGGCTTTCAAAGGCTACGGCATGGCCTTCTTGATTTAGCACTGCACCAATACAATCACCGCAAGCATCTGCTTCCACCACAAATGGTTTTACCAGATCTGGAATGATAAGAACAGGTCCAGAAGTAAGAGCTGTTTTCAGCCTTGTGAAGGCTGCCTTCTCTTTTTCCTTCCATTGGAAAGAGATCTTCTTCTTTGTAAGGTCATGAAGTGGAGAAGCCATATGTGCAAAATGCTTGATGAAGCGGCGGTAATAAGAACATAAGCCAAGAAACGATCGCACCTCATGTACATCACGAAGATGAGGCCATTCTTGGATTATCCTGATCTTTTCAGGATCCATCTGAATCCCTTCAAAAGAGATGACATGCCCAAGATAATTTATTTTATGCATGAAAATTTCACTCTTTTTACCATTTACCAAGAGTTGATTTTGTTGTAGTAATTGTAGAACAATTTCCAAGTGTTGATGATGCTCCTCTTCATTCTTGCTAAAGACAAGAATATCATCAAAGAAAGTACCGACATATTGTCGATGCTCTCTAAAGATGCGCTCCATCATTCGATTAAAGGTGGCTGGTGCATTGGTTAATCCGAAAGGAACCACCAAGAATTCATAAAGACCGTATGAAGTGCGGAAAGCAGTTTTGTGTACATCTTGTGGTATTACCCTAATTTGATGATAACCACTCTTTAAATCAATGCGGCTGAAAACCTTTGAGCCTCCTAGACGATCCAAAATGTCGTCAATTCTGGGAATAGGAAACCGATTCTTCACAGTGATTTTGTTGAGGGCTCGATAATCAATGCACATCCTGAATGTGCCATCTTTCTTTTGAACAAGAAGAACCGGTGAACAAAATGGTGAGCTACTTGGCCTAATTAGCCCACGGTTGAGTAGGTCTTCGACTTGCTTTCTGATTTCTTCTTGTTGAGGACGGCTCACACGGTATGGTGCTATATTAGGAGGAGAACTACCCAGGATAATATCAATATGATGGTCTTCTGGCCTTTCTGGGGGAAGCTGATAAGGAAGATCTTCCAAAAAACAATCTTTATACTTTTCCAAGAGCTGAAGTTGCTCTTGGTTTTCAGCATTCATATTATCTTTTACATCAGTGACATAAAGCAGACAACATTGAACACAATCCTTAATTGCTCTAGAGACTTGCATATGGCTTACCATAGGTATGGTGTCTCCAGAAACTCCAGCTTGGATCTCGTACTTCTTGCCTTTGTTGGTGAGTTCTACCTTCTTTTTCTGAGAGAAGATGGTTGAATCTATTCTATGATTCCAGGGCATGCCAAGAATCACATCGCAACCATCAAGGTCTCCGATACAGAAGGTATCTTCGTCACTGTTTTTGTCCTTCATTTGGGGCTGAATACTCCTCATCATCAGCTACTCTCTTCTTATCATTCTTTTGGAATGATTTGTTGCCATTGTGCTCCATTTCCCATGTCTCAGCATGGTCAATGAGTTCCCTTAGACTAGAACAATGATAATGATTAAGAGCAATACGAAGTTTAAAATGCAAACCTCCTTGAAACTTCCTAAGCTTTTCCGAACTGCTGATCTTCTTGAAATGTTGGACCTTCAAAAGTAGCTCCCAAAATCTCTTGGTATAGTCACCAAGTGACTCATTTTTCCTTTGCCAAAGCCGATCCCATTCCATTTTTACATCTCTTTTGAAATGAACAGGAAGAAATTGGCTTTGTATCAGGCGAACAAAGGACCGCGATGATTTTGGGGTAGCATGATCATATTCCAACCCCGTCCACCAAGTATGGGCTAAGTCGGTTAAATGTAAAGCTGCAAACTTAATCTTTTCTTTTTCTTTATACTTGTCACGACCATACAAAATTTGAAATTGACGAATAAACTTCAGAAGAAGATCAAGATTTCGGGAACCATCATACATACTGAACTTGATCTTCTTTTCAAGTTGAGATAGTGACTTAGTTTTCTTCTTCTTCTTATGCCTTCGTCCATGCTCGGATATTGTGGTTGAAGATGATGAAGTGCTTGATGGGGATGAAGATGGAGACGAGGGTGAAGAATGTCGACGCCTTTGACGATGATGAGGTCTTCCATGAGAAGGGTGTGACTCTTCATTACTAGAAGAGGATCCATCAGAATAGGCGCCAGATGACTTTGAAGAAGAGGATGAGTTTCGACGCGATCTCTTTCTTTGTCTTGAAGTAGAATGGGACTGCCTCTTAGAAGTAGTTGGACTTCTTGATCGGCTCCTTTCATTGGTATGGCTTTGTCTCCTTGAAGTAGATGGGCTTCTTTCCTTGAATTCTTTGGGATTCTCAACTTTTTCTAGTTTGAGAGGTTGCTCACAAATTTGCTGATTCTCCTCTCTAAGACTTTGAATGGCTTGAAGGATAGCACTCGATTGATCCATTGAGACTAAAGAAAAAAAAAAATGCTCACGCACTCAATGCAAGGGCTGAAAACAAACAAACTTATAGTTGTAAGCACTACCAGTGCTGGGGGTGAGGACCGAGCCAAAGCTCTGATACCACTGTAAATGCCCCGAACAACGTAGTATGCTTAACAATTATGATATTTACTTATTTTCGAGATTTAATAGAAAAGAGAATGAACACTTAAAGCTGAAAATGAAAATTACTCACAAAATTACAGCCATAAAAATGTAAAAGTAATGGAGACAAGATTGAGGGTTGAAGATGGGCAACCCCCCCCGAAGGAATGTATTTCTGCTCAACCCAAGTCCCTTAGGGAAGAGCTCAGTTACAATCAACCTGAGAGTGAGAAGAAGTAATTCTCACTCTCACAAGATCATGCAAAGATGTACAAACACACATGCATTATCTATTATGCAATGATAAGAACTGATTTCTTTACAGTATGAGAGAAGAAAAAGGGGAATTCAACCTTTCTCCATCGTTGATCAGCAGTACAGGGATAGAGCTTGCTTCTTGTAGCTAAAATGGAAGAAAGAGCTCAAGAAGAGGTGCTGTAATGACTTTACAGGCTTGCTGTCTTGTAAAACAGCAGTGATAGAAGAGGGAATATGGAGGAATTTGATAATGGAGAAGTGGGGGATGATGATGGGGATGGATGGGGCCAGTTTCTGGCTATCTGTGGGTGCTGTACATGATTTTACAGCAAAGAAAAATGATGCTCAATGAAGAAAAACGAGCTCTTATTTATAGGAGAGGGGAGAGCTAGTACAAAAGGGGAAAGTGGAGTAGCACAAGACAAGTGTCCAGCCACATGTCATGAGATGTGACAAGTGGTGGGACACTTGGAAACTTGTGTGACAAGTGTCTTGACACTTGTCTCTTCTTTATGGCCTTCCTTTTTGGGTTGAATACTGTCAAGAATAGAAACAACCAAATTTAGTAAGCACAGTCAGAGTACAGAACTTACTATTTTTAGAATGACATCCCTATTTTTTAGGACTAGCATTTTTAGGCTAATTCGAGGCTCCTAAAATTTAGGGACCTCCTAAAATTTAGGGATCTCCTAGAATTTAGGGACCCCCCAATATGGGTATCATATGAAAGCTTTTTCCGTGTACATTGCAAAAATGGTATCCGAATCTTCATGTGACTTTCCTATGCAAAGAAATGTGCATTTCAAGCTTTCAGCCCACACATGCACATTATACAAGCATTTCATGATCATGCCATCTTGTTGATTGTAACTGTCTGTTCTGGTGGATCTAGCCCACACTTCAAGGCATCAATCCTTTCTGTGTGCGAGTCTAACCCTGATATGCGTGAGTTCTAGTCACAGGCGCCCAATCGGGTCATATAGGTGGAAGTGTGAACTATCTTTTCTCTAACCCACCGTGTGGGTCCACCATAACCTGTGACCACTCATCAGTGGCCAGCTCCAATGCACTTTTCTTTATATCTAATTAGTGTAAAGGAAATAAATTTAATAAATCATTATATAGATAAATTAATGAAAAAGGATACAAATTCTGTTTCTATAGAGTTGTGACATGATTTGAGAAAAGTCCCCGGCCAACCAGGACCACCCATCCATAGGACGGACCTATGGCCCATCCTCCGCACTTTCCTCGAGTTGTTTTAGTTATTTAGTTACCTAACACATTAGTTGGACATGTAACAACCAACTTCTTTAATTAACACATTAGGCACTGGTTCCTTCACGTAATCTTATCACTTGACATAGAAATACAATATCGGACAAGTTCCTTATTAATAGGTTATCATATTTATCTTTGAAATACAAAGAGTCCAGCCCGTAGGCTTATCCACAATCGGCCATTGTCCCCTCCTTCTTTGTTGGAACCCATTTCCTGGCAAGTGCCTTAGATGAGGACAAAAGTACGTACCATGGCCAATATCCCCACAATTATAGTAAATATACTCTCTTTCTTGTCTCCTTGGACCTCGATTGCCTTCATTTTGAGGGGAGGGGGCCGTACTCCTTGCACTAAATTCAACGAAAGGCTTTCAATTTGATTAGTAATGTGTTGTAGGAGCTCTTGCTGTGGGATAGTTGGTAAAACCTACATAGTCTCAACTCCCCCTTTCAACTCAGCTTGATACTTAAATTTCCTATCCTTATCCCTAGTATAAGTGACCGATTCTTCATAGGATGTGGGAAACTTACCTTTGACCTTCTCCCTTAGTAGAGGGTGGAGTTCGGCCAGACAACAATCTTTCTTAAGGCAATCATGTTGGAAACTACGAGGAAGACGAGAGACAAAAGAAAGAGAGGAGAGAAGAGAGATATGAGACACCAAAAGTGGAACCCCAAAAGTGTGTCAACTAAGCACACATGATAGGAATATATAGAGGGGACCTAGGGCGCTATATATAGACAGACTATATATAGCTAACACCCCCGCTCAAATAAAGGTCCCTTACTATGGATGAAAAAACCCTTGGGGGCTCAAGGGAAAAACCCACAGCTCTACATAGGCCTACTATTATATTAATATTCAAAATATAAAATTACAAAATTTGAACTTACAAGAGCCTATTCATAGGCGTCAAAGGAGCTGCATCACTTGTGAATTACAACATCAACGGAGAAGGAGCTACATCACTCCTGAATTACAACAGCCTATTCAGAGGCATCAAAAGAGCTTTATCACTCCTAAATATACAACATGTAAAATAAGGATAAGCGACATCACTGAAAAAGACAAAATCTCCTTGAAATTCCTTCAACTGAACTTGGGATGTAAGCAATATATCTATCACATCAAAACTTAAAGAAAAACGTTGTAGTGACATTAGAACAACACAAGGTCTATAGAGATGGTTCGCGACACCTCTCTATAGACAATATAACACATGTGGGGCCCCATGAATAAAATATAAATAAAACAATTTGTCATCAACTAGAATATAGATGCTCATCAGCTGGAAAGAATATAAACGAAATAATGTGTCATCAGCGGGAATTGAGACGCTCATTAGGAAAGAATATAAACGAAACAATTTGTCATCAGCTGGAATATAGACCCTCATCAGCTAGAAAGAAAAAAAATGAAACAATGTATCATTAGCTAGAATATAGACTCTCATCAATGGAATAACGAACAAGGACGATCATCATGAAGCATGGCAATATCAGGGAATGAAGCATCAATGGAATAATGAATGAGGGCAAGCATCATGAAGCATTGCAATACCAACATACCAAAGCATTGAACTAAATAGTAATTGAATACCACTGATTGAATGAAAAATATAAAATATAAGCTATGAAACTTATGAAACAATGACATGACAAAGAATCCATAATATAAGACATGACATTGCTATTGTTGGTTCTTTTCGTAATGTCGATGTTATTGATACTGAAGCTAATTAACAATAACTTGGATATAATAACATTATCGTCTGACATTTTGAATCTAGGTAGTTTATACGTAGAAAGAAAAAACAATAATTATAATCACTTTGGTGATGCACTGATGTAAAGCTTTGGATAAAGCTTTTGAGAATAAATTCGCATTGTATTGAGTAATAGCATGCATGCTTTTCCATGAAATGCAAATTGGAGAGGAAACACTCGTGTCCTCTCCACCTCCCATGTCAAGTTTCTCCAGCACCCTCTCTGTCTCTCTCTCTCTCATGTAATGCCCGGCTTATCTGCAGCTTGTGCCTACCGTCGGGCACCTTCTCTCACGGGTCTCACTCCCGTTGCCTCTCGCCCCTCCCGCTTTTATTTGTTTGCTCTTCAATACATTCCTATCTCCTCCTCCTCCTCCCCTATCGGGCCTACCGTTCCCCTCCCCTCTAGCATGCATCACGTCGTGCCTGCCGGCCACCTAGTCGAGCCCCTCGCGTATGCGCAGAGGCTCAAGTGTAGTCCAGGATTCTCAACGCCTAGAGCACAGATGTAGTGCCCTCCTAGTTTCTACTGAAAGCCTCAAAGCTTTTCAAGGGGGGAGGGGCTGTTTCACAAGTCCTTTTCTGCAAAGGAATCATTGTCCTCCTGTCGTGAGGCATAAAACATCTCTCTATTCCACAAAGCAAACCATGAGGCATAAAACATCTTAACAATCTCTCACTCTTGCACGATTCAAACCATGAGGCATAAAGCATCTGTACAATCAGATGGTGTGGTTAGAGAAAGCCTTTTAATAGCTTGACAAGTGATATGCAACACGAGTTGCATGAAGCATAACTCAAGCCTAAAAATCATAACTCAAGCTTCAAAACTTATAACAAAAGATGAAAAACTATTACCTCAGGTTGAAAACAATTACCATGATCGAAAGTGGCATGACCCATCAACGAAATTGACAAAATGTCATGAAATAGAGATCTGCTAATGAGCAAAGAAATAAAACAATAAAGAAAACTTATCTTTGTGATGTTGTAGAACCTTGCTCTGATACCATGTTGGAAATTGCGAGAAAGACGAGAGACAAAAGGAAGAGAGGAGAGAAGAGAGATATGAGACACCAGAAGTGGAATCCCAGAAGTGTGTCAACTGAGAACACATGATAGGAGTATATAGAGGGGACCTGGGGTGCTATATATAGACAGACTATATATAGCTAACAAATCAAGTACTCTCTCTCCCTCGGCTAAGAAGGCTATCCATTTATTCCACAATTTTATAAACATGCCTTCATATGCTTGGTACTCCCCTGATAAGGTTTGGCAAAGATCTAGGAGATGTCTCCAAATATCTTCAGGAGGCTCTGTATCTTGGTACTCATGAATGAATGCGGTCTTGAGATCATCCCAATTACCCCTTGTAGCTTCCGGGTCGCTTGATACCACACTCGAGCATCACCCTTTAGAACTAAAGAGAAGGCCCGTACTTTGGCTGCTTTATCGTCCCGACCTGTGACTAGGAAGGCCATTTCTAACTCATCTAGAAAGTCTAGATCTTTCTCCCCTTTGTGCCCAAAATTTTTTGGAAAAGCTATGATAGGAAGATGTTGATCTAGCTCAATACAAAATAAAGATGAACATGTCTAGGCCCAAGTCATATCTTATTAAGGGTAGAATAAATGGATTCACAGATACATTAATCTCAGCAAGAGGACCAGGGCCCAGTAAGCCCTTTATGATATTTTGAAACTTGAGCTTTGTGCTGACTATTATATGCACGATTTGCCTGGCAAGTGGACAGATAGGTCCATACAAATCCCTATGGTTCAGGAGATACACTTAGAGTAGAATGAATATGTGCACATTAAAGGAGATGTTATAATCCAAAATAGGAAATATTATGGGATCAGGGGACAACAAGATCTCTCTCAACCTCTCAACTCCAAAATAGAAAACCAACCTTTGCTGAAAATGTATCTTTCTACTAATGCACACATCCACCCGAATGTTTTGAACTGATTGAAAGTTGTAGAAAGTAGGAGTAGTCATTTATGCATTAACTACAAATTTCCATTATAAACTTTCATGAAGCATGTTGTTGAAGCTCTGGCCTCTTAGATCCACCCATTCGAGAGATGTGAAAGATTTTCTCACCATTGATTAGCGTAGCTTTGGTGTGACCATCATCAGCCTTGTAAAGTTCATAGGTTTCAATAGCTACCTTCTCAATTACTTTGAGTCTTCTTGCTAGTAGTTGTTGAAGTGCATCACCATATGTAGCCTCTCGCCACTATCGCACACCACAGAAAAGAGTTCGGGAGGTCTTAAAAGACCAAATTTTCATGCAAAATGAAACAGTTGGGGATCAATGAGCTAGATTTTTCCTAAATTGAGTTTGATGCTAGGAACCCAATGCAAGTCTTGTTCATCGATCAGAGTTTGTTTCACCCCTCATTTAATCCCCACAAGGTTTTGTGTTATGAAGGAGCAATGTGATCCCAAAGCCAAAAGGTGTATGACACTGGCCAACTTTATAGATTTTGACGTGATGAAGCCATCCAGCTAGACCGATCTTAGATCGAAACTTGTTTGCCCCTATGAAAGTAGAAAAATCACTTTGGCCAAAGTGTGAACTAAAAAATGTGAACCATTTTTTAAAAAAAGACTTAAGCTCAAGCTTAATGAGGCTTATGAAATGAAAAGCCACCATTTCATGAAACGTGAAGGGAAAAAGTGTCGTTTCTTTTTTTGCACCCCCAAATTCTCAATTTTTAATCATTTTTGGAGAGAGCACCATCAGAGGAACCATCTTAGAAGGAAGCTCCATCAATCATACCCCCTCCATTCCTTCAAAAATCATAAAAAATGATGCACTGAGTAAAAAGATCAGATTTCAATCTTCTCTCTCTTCTCTCCTCTCTCCTCTTGTGGTTTGTTCTCATGGATCAATGTAAAAGAGAGGGGGATGGGCTGAAATGGACGTTTTTTGTCAAATGATGATGCGAGAGTGGAATGAGATGTGAATCAAATTTGGACAAATCATCATGGTTATGAAGGAGCATCAATGGGCCTTCACGTCAAAAAACGCTCATAACATTGAGTTATTTTATGAGAGAAAGATATATTTTATCATTTTATGATCAGTTATTATTTGAAATGGTTAGTAATGATTCTATTTTATTGCCAATCCTTTGTTTGATGAGTCATGTTGAAAAAATCATAAAACTTTAGTCATATAATAATTTTATGCAAAACACACAAAACCCAAGACTAGGCGATTTGAGGGAAAATATATGCTTTTTTGGGTTTTTGGTGTGTATTTACCATTCCTATGAAATAAAACATGCTAAAAAACTTATTTTCCATAAGAGTAATCAATCTAAACTTGAAAATTAGTAATATATGCAATTTTTTATAAATAAATAGAAAAAAAATTAAATATAAAAAATTAAATTTTTCAAATCATAAGAATAAGGAAAAATAAGATTTATGTTTGTGGACGTATGATAGAGCTGAAGCATGAGGTTTAGCCTAAGCTCTTAGCCCTATCTCTTTGTTTGAGTGAGTTCGCTTTTAGTAAAGAAAAACACATATAAATCATGCCTTATATCCATCAACGCATGCAAAATTTTAAATAATAGAGAGTAGGGGGTTGTTGAGTGATAAAGTGCATTAAATTTTGATGTTCCATGATGCATTTCATATAGAGCTTGGTGTTGTTTAAAAATTAAAGGGACTAGTAGCACGAGGAAGCTTAGTACTAACCCTAAGCAATGAAGCACTATCATAGTCAGAAGAAAATCATGAAAAGAATTGTCTTTGCATTTTCATGTTGCTGATTTTTAATGAATATTTATTTGAGCACAATGGTCAATATGAGTGATGACAGGCATTGAGAGTGTGAGGTGTCCCAAGCTATACGGCTTGATATTTGGTTCCTTGGGAGTTATTTGGTGAGGTTTATCTATCATCTCTTGGATAATTTATTTGAAAGAGTGGACTTTGTTTCAAATGTGTTTTATGTTCATGGCGTATCTTGGGGCCAATCCTTGAGGTGTGTGAGAGCCGTAGTGGAGCCACAGTGATTAATTGAGGAATAGTCCCTTAGTGTGTGCCCTTGAGGTGTATAAGACCATCATGTCTAGGGACTCCCTCTAAGGAGTGGAGAAGGAATTATTCATTGAACTACAAAAATCAGACAAATACAAAGTGGTAGACGCTCCTGGCCATAAGGCCATGTGGGGTGGTTTTAGCTTAGTAGTAGAGACCCAGCTAGTGCCTTAGATCCAATGTCGAGCCCATTTTAGGTCCCAACATACAGATATCCTAAGTTAGGTAGGTGGATTATACCACCACTTAGGATGACCTCTTTGATAAATCATTTAGACAACTTGTGTGGAGCAATTGGTTGGCAACTAGCTTTTAATCTCTTTGTCAGATTATGCTTAGTCTATCCCTTATAGAATTCATGCATTGATCTTTGTCAAGGGATAGGGTGAGAAGTACATTTTGTGTTATGTTATCTGTTTTATTTGAAGCAAATTGATGCTCATTATGTAGGTTCAATGGCATGAGCCACCCTATCGCATAGTCACCAATGAGAGGTACGTCTAGGTGCCAAAACTAAAGTAAAATATAAAGTATTTGTGGTGAAAATGAAGAGGCACTAGAGTTTTGTGAGTGAGAGTGGGTGGCTCGGAATGCCTTGGAAGCATCTATTTGTTAAGTAAAGCTCATTAAATGGTCCATTTAAAGAGGTGCAACTTTCACATTACAAAGCACCTACTTGATCCAGAAGCCAAAGATAGCATCCAAGAAGCCAAGTCAGTAGAAATTGATACTAAGAATGTAATTATCTTTTTAGATCTTGATTCCAAGTTTGTTTGGGCCTCCAATTTTAGCTAAATCATGTGGTAGCAGTACAAATGCAAAGCAGGTTAATTGATTATTTGCTAATTGAACTTAACAAATCTTAAAAACTCTAAAATTCAATGATTTGGAAGAGAGGTGCATTCTTTTGACACCCCCTACATCCCAAAAAATTGGCATTATGTAATTGTTCAAATCAAGAGAAGAAACCTTAGCCATGGATTCCTCAAAATTTTTGCTTTAACTTACCATAAAAATCATTAAGAATAATGCATTCTATCAAAACTTTAATTTTTAGTATTTCTCTCTCCTCTTTCTCTCTTGCCATAATTGTTGTTATATAGGCTGAGAGGATGAGGGGAAATGGGTGCTGAAACATGGTACAATGTGAGAAATGGAGTGAAAGAGCATGAAGGTGGCTATTACCAATTGTGTAGAGTGTCATGGTTTTAGAGAAAATTTGATTCTATTTTTGTTTTCATAGTGAAATTGGAATGCATATGGGGTGAAAATTGATATGCAAGTAATATATATTGTATTCAAGTGTTACAATTATAAAATTTTAGAGTTTATGGTTATTTCAATATACAAAGTAATTATTCAAGTCACATAAAACTCATAAATTAAGGGGTTTTATAGTATGTTTCGTAGTAAGTCGTGGTCTCAAAGAAAATGTGATTCTATTTTTGTTTTCATAATGGACTTGGGATGCATATGGAGTGAAATTTGATATGAAAGCAATATGTATTACATTCAAGTATTGCAATTATAAAATTTGAGAATTTATGGTTATTATAATACAAACCTTAATTATTCAAGTCACATAAAACTCATAAAATTAAAATATATGATGATAGTTGATAAAATTAATGAAAGTAATGGTGCATATGGGATAAAATAATGCATGTTGGTTACCATGATTGTATCTCTCTATTTTATGATAAGAAATTATAGAATTACAAGTAATTATGATAATAATAATAATAATTACAATAATAATGAGAAAATAGAAAAAATAGAATTTTGAGCTTTAAAAAATAAAAGAAGTTAAGAAAACATTAAAGAATGTGTACTGAGAAGTAAGATACATGTTTAATCTCAATTTACATTCTCTTTTGTGTTAAAGTGGCTAGTGTTGCAGCGTGTAGGGTTGAAAGTCACCATAGGGGTTTGGCAAGAGAAGAATGTATGGGGGTTCAAGAGCTTTTACTCTAGAGATGGTAGAGATAAGAGAAGGGTTGAAGATTTCAAGCCAAGTTCTTAAAGATAAGAGACAACAGGGTGAAGGTAGATTTAGGGAGAGGAGTAGATGGAAGAGAAGGGGTTCAAAGAGATTGAAGATGTAGAAGAATACTCCCAAAAAGAATTAGAAAATATAGAAGAATACTAACAGAGATAAAGCTTGTTAGTTTCTTTTAGCATTATGAGAAAATATAACTCTAATAGACAAAAACGTGTACAAAATAATACATTCCTCTATGCTACTCAGATCGCCATTGGCTCCGAAAGGGGGGTTAAATACTAGGACACCTATTTGAATTTTAGCCAGATCACTCCTTCTTCATCTCCCACTTCGGAGTGTTGTTCACTGCTTGAAAACAGTGATCGCGCATCGCGCGATTTTGCCAATCTCTCGTTTTACATAAAATCCTCTCAAATTGGCTGAGAGCTAAATGCTTTATTTTGTCAAGATTGTGGGAGAAAAGGAAGGAGTCTCACTTGAAGCTTTCTTGCTTGCACAATGGGGGAATACACACAAGGGTGGAGGCTGAAAACAGTTTTCCTCTTCTGAGTTGTGTAAGCCAAAAGAACTCTCTTACAAAGAAATAGAAGAACCCTATATACGGGTCTCAAACCAAACTCAAATAACTAAGGTGGCATACTAACTGAGCCACGAACTAGAGTAGATAAGGATAGCTGTCATCTAGCTATTATTCATGGGCGGTGTACCAACCGCATCTGCAACTAACACGTCGGTGACATAAATACACAACGGTCACCCTGGCAAATCACGAGTGGAGCTCGATATCTCAACACTCCCCCTCGAGCTCAATCCCAATTCCTGCACACCAAGCAGGTCTCTGAACTTGCGTAGCTTCTCTGCGCCCAATGCCTTCGTGAATATGTCAGCTACCTGATCCTCTGTGCTGACATAAACTAGATCAATAAGACCTAGTAAAACCCTCTCTCGCACATAGTGATAATGTACCTCAATGTGCTTTGTTCTAGCATGATAGACTGGGTTATTTGCCAAGTGTATACTACTCATGTTGTCACAATAAATGACAACTGGCCCATCTGTAGGCTGATGCATGTCATAAAGTAGCTTATGCAACCAAGCTACCTCACATGCAGCCATTGCTGCAGCCCTGTACTCGGCCTCTGTGCTCGACAAGGCAACTGTAGGCTGTTTCTTGCTGCTCCAAGTGACTGCAGCACTCCCAAAAGAAAACACATATCCACTGGTAGATTGTCTATCAGAAATACTACCAGCCCAATCAGCATCAGTGTATCCATGCAACTGTATCTGAATCCCAGTCTCATAAAATAGTCCATACTGCAATGTGGACTTCACATACCTGAGTGTGCGTCTAGCCACATCCAAATGCGGTTTCCTTGGAGCCTGCATAAACTAACTTACCAATCCAACAGCATAGCTCAAATATGGCCTGGTAATAGTCATATAAATCAAACTTCCTACTATGCATCTGTACATAGTAGGGTCTTCCAGAAGCTCACCTGCATCTACGCTCAGCTTCACATTCTGCTCCAAAGGAACTGAAATAGGCTTACAGCCTGTCATCCCATATTTGGACAGCATGTCCAATCCATACTGCCTCTGGAAGAGCTGTATCCCACTTGGTGATCTAATTACCTCAATGCCCAAGAAATAACGCAACTCTCCCAAATCCTTCATCTCAAACTTCTGCTTCAATAGCATTTTCACATGAAGGATATCTTCATCACTGTCACCTATCATAATCAAATCATCAACATAAATGACAAGTAGCATAATACCTTTCTCTGTTTTTCTCACATAAAGTGAGAAATCTGCCTTGGAAATCTGAAAGCCAATAGTGACAAGATACTGTCCTATCTTGTCAGACCATGCTCTAGGTGCTTGCTTCAAGCCATACAAGGCTTTCTTCAACCTGCAAACAAACTCAGGATGAACAACATGCACATAACCTGGTGGCTGCTCCATATATACCTCTTCTTGCAAATCACCATGCAAGAAGGCATTCTTTACATCCATCTGATGTAAAGACCATCCCTTTGATGCAGCCATAGCAATGACTGCTCTTACAGTTGCCATCCTTGCAACCGGACTGAATGTTTCTTCATAGTCAATGCCATATGTTTGTGCATACCCCTTGACTACTAATCTTGCCTTGTATCTGTTCATAGAACCATCTGCATTGTGCTTCACCTTATAAACCCACTTACAGCCAATTGCATTTTTACCTTTAGGCAAAGGTACCAATTCCCATGTAGAATTTGCTTCCAAGGCATCCATTTCTTCATCCATGGCTTTCTCCCATTTTTCTTTTCCCATGGCTTCCTCAAAAGAAGTGGGTTCTGGTTCCTGTATCACTTTAACCATATATGCATAGTGAATGGCTGTAAATCCATCATATTTCAACCTATCCACAGGATACCTAGCTCTCGTAGACCTGCACAAAGTAGGTTCACTCCTAGGTGCTCTCAAAACATCCCTGGCCTTCTTACTCCAGGTGTAACAATAGAAGGAATACCCAACTCATCATCAATGCTCTGTTCTGAGCCACTGGATTCACCATCCACATAAGAGTGACTTGCATTCACATCAAACATGGGCTGATCAACCTTCTCTTTTCCTTTTTGTGATACCTGCATACCACTATCTGCATTGCTTTGAGAAGATTCTCCTGATCTCAATCTGCCTGTCCATGGTGAAGAATGTGAACCACTGCTAGAGGATGCTCCAAGTCCACTAATATTTTGTGACTGCTGCTGTGAATTCTGTGCAGCATTACCATTTTGTGCATCTACATCATCAATCACATTTATTGGTTTATACCAGCTACTCATCTCATCAAAAACAACATCTCTGCTCACTGTAAACTTACGAGTAGAAGGGTTATAGCATCTATACCCTTTTTGCTACAGAGAGTAACCAATAAAGATGCACTTCTCAGCTTTTGGATCCAACTTGGATCTCAACTCATCTGGCACACGTACATAGGCAATGCAACCAAAAATTTTCAAATGAGAAATATCTGGTTTCCTACCAATATACCTCTCCTCTGGAGTCATTCCATGTATTGCTGCAGTGGGTGTCCTGTTCATTATGTAGACTGCTGTAGCAACTGCTTCAGCCCAATAAAAATCCGACAAGTCTTTTTCATTGAGCATGGCATGAGATACCTCTCCAATATGCCTGTTTTTCCTTTCTGCAATTCCATTTTGTTGTGGTGTATGACTGCATGAATATTGCTGCTTTATGCCATGCTCCTGCAGGAACCTTGCAAACTCATTTGAGAGGTACTCTCCCCCTCCATCTGACCTTAGGCATTTTATTTGTAAACCTGTTTCTTTTTCAACCATAGCTTTAAGAGTTTTAAAATGCCCAAAAACTTCACTTTTCTTTTTCATAAAATACACCCAAACTTTTCTGCTATAGTCATCAATAAAAGTGACAAAATAATGATAGCCTCCAAGAGATGCAGCTTTAGTAGTCCACACATTAGAGTGGATTAATTCCAATGGCTTCTTACTCTCTTGAACATGTCTAGGAAATGGTTTCCTTGCCTGTTTTCCAAATTAACAGGCTTCACATATCTTATGCATTTCTGCAACCTTGAATTTGGGCAATCCTGCAACAATATTTTGGGCCTGCATTGATTTAAGTCGCTGTACATTAACATGACCAATGTGTTTATGCCAGATATCAATATCTGCAACTACACCGGTCCCATGTGCAAACATTGCTCGACTCAATTCAGACATGTCTGCATCCAATGTAAATATTCTGCCCTTCTTCTTTCCTTTTGCTATCAAGCGACCTTTATTTTTCATATCCTCAACAAAGCATCCATGAGGATTAAATCTGACCTGCAAGCCCTGCTCAACCATTTGACCAACAAAAACCAGATTCTTGGTGATATTTGGGACATGAAATACATCGGACAGGTATTTCTTTTTCCCATCCTGCATAGACAAATGAATTTTTCCAATCTGCACAATAGGATGTGCAGTATCATCACTAGTCTCCACAAATCCTGGTTTTTCCATTTTTCTTGCATCCTCCATCCATTCTGCATGACCTGTCATGTGGTTTGATGCACCTGAGTCAACATACCATACATCATTGCTTTCTTCTGCACTTGTCACAGAATTGTTCATGTGCTGCACCATAAATAAGTGCTCATTTCTGTCATCACCCTGTCTACTAGAAGATGCATAATTTCCTTGTTGCAGTTTTCCATTCATGATGTCATTCTGCTTTTTATAGCAGTCTTTAGCCATATGACCCATTTTACCACAGTAGTAGCATTCAACATTACTGTTTGCATTTTGGCCTCTTTGCCATCCACCACGACCTCTTTGGCTCCCCCTGCCTCTAGAGTTACCACGTCCTCCTCCATAGGACTGGTTTTCTTGAGTTTGCTGCATATTCTGATTTCTTCCACGGCCTCCAAATTGGCCTCCTCTACCTTTGCCTCTACCTCTTCCAGCATTTGAGTAGAAGACAGCTTCTTTTGAAGTTCCTCCTGAAGAAGATGCACCACCATTTCTCTGCTCCTCAGAAATTAGAAGAGCAATCAACTCCTCAAAGTCAGGAAATCTTTCACGAACTGAAATGGATATCCGAAACTGTGCATAATCCTTTCCTAGACCATTCAAGGTCACATAAACTAAATCGTCATCTTCCACTGGCGACCCAATGGAAGCAAGTGCATCTGCAATCTTCTTCACCTTCATGTGGTAGTCGTTGATGCTCATATTTTCTCTTTGCACATTGTGCAACTCTTGCTTGAGCTGCATTTTCCTGGCTTGCGTATTTGTGCTATACATTTTTGACAAAGTATCCCATGCCTCCTTTGGCGTACTTGCATCTTGAATATGCACAATCATAGAGTCTGAAATACTGATAGACAGCCAGTACATAACATTCCTGGCTCTCTTATGCCATGCTTTAAATGCCTGCATTTGCTGTTGATTGGGAACGTCAGGAAGAACTAGTTCTTCTTCATTTCCTGCAACAAATTCCCAATATCCTTTTCCCATAAGGAAATTCGTCATTCTAAACTTCCATGCTTGGAAGTTGTTCTTGTCAAGCTTTTCAGTGACAATTTGTGAAAGAGAATCAGACGCCATTACAGAATACTGCAAAAAATTCTGTCACTGCAAAAAACACAACTTCACCCTCACAAGGGCAAATCTGCAAAACTGGCGAAAGTGGTATTTGACCACACAGTCACTTCCTAGTGACGATTTTGCATAAACAGGAACCAAGGATGATTCTGTAACTCCCAATGTCTCTGCACACAAGCATACGATGCAATTTCTGTGGTAACTTTTCACCGACCTGTAGAACAGTGGTCGCACAGCATAAAATAGGCCTTTTCCTGAGTGCGTGCAGAAAACTTCCGCCTCCAAAACAAACCCCGAAATGGCCTCTCACTTGAAGCTTTCTTGCTTGCACAATGGGGGAATACACACAAGGGTGGAGGCTGAAAACAGTTTTCCTCTTCTGAGTTGTGTAAGCCAAAAGAACTCTCTTACAAAGAAATAGAAGAACCCTATATATGGGTCTCAAACCAAACTCAAATAACTAAGGTGGCATACTAACTGAGCCACGAACTAGAGTAGATAAGGATAGCTGTCATCTAGCTATTATTCATGGGCGGTGTACCAACCGCATCTGCAACTAACACGTCGGTGACATAAATGCACAACAGTCACCCTGGCGTATCACGAGTGGAGCTCGATATCTCAACATCTTTTACATGTCATCCTAATCTAGAAGTTATCAATAGTTTTGTGGATTTTTACAAGAGACAATATCTAGAATATCAAATTTTACCTAAAAACCTGTCCAAAAAAAGCTAATATCTTGAACCATGGACACTAACACTAATGTCTAAAGTCGCATTGGCTCTTTAAATCTAAAATGAAGCCACACTCTTGATTTTTTTTACACGGTGTGCGTATAGTGGCATGACATCCACCCCCTCCTAACCTGCACATCCTCTAGCATGTGCCAAAGTCTTATGGATTTGCAATGTCAAAATAAGTATCTTCTGCCATGTCAATGTCTTCATCTTCTGCCTCTTCAACTTCCTCTATGTCTTCATGCTCTTGAATTATATTCAAGTCTTCTAGCTCATATGTTGAACTTTCTCTTCGTTTGAAGAGCTTGATTCTTTTTCTAGGTATGGATACCTTCATGCTTGTTCCATCAAATTCAGCTAATGAATATGTGGCATTGTCATAAACGACCTTTACCACATATGGACCAAACCAACACTTTACCATCTTTCTAGAAGCACTGTATTGATTGTCTAGGCTATTGTGATAGACAAGCACCCACTCAATTTCTTGAATTTCTCTTGGCCAAAGTCGATATCGCTTATCAAATCTTCTTTTGTTCTTTAGTCTTACTGTCTTTAGCTTCTCAATAGCTCCTTGAACATCTTCAGGCCTTCTTTCTAGATTTCATATGTGCAAAGTCAGCAATTCTTCCCAAGGTAGAAGACTCCATGTGAGAATAGATTCTTCAATTGGCATAATTGGTTGTTGTCCATGCATAAGTTTAGTTGGCATATAGCCAGTCACTGTAGTGTAAGTAGTCTGGTCAGCACGTAATGCGAAAGGTAGCATTTTAGGCCATTCTTTGATCTTTCCTCTACAAGACTTTTCTAGAGCTTTGAGAATAGGCTGGTGCCCTCTCTCACTTTTCCCATTGCCTTCAGGGTTATAGGCTGATGTTAAAGCCAACTTAATACCCAATTGAGCAAAGAAGTTGTGTGCCTAATCAGCATGGAGCTCTCCTCTATCTGCAGTTACTTTACCCACACAACCATATCTACAAACCACTTCTTCAAGAAAAAAACCACAAACAGCTTGAGTGGAATTGGTTGTTAAGGCTTTGCCCTCAACTTGATTGGTTAGATCCTCTCTTGCAAGCACTAAATACCACATATTCCATATTCCTGTAGGCATGGTTACAAGATCAATAACCCATCTATAATGTATAGACAAGGGATAAGTCGGTTGTAACCCATCTCGATGCTTGACTATAGAATACATTTGACACACATAACAGGTTTCAACAAAATGTGCTATGTCCCGATACATGTTTTTCCACCAATATTTTTCTTTGACTTTACTAAAGGTTCCCTATATGCCTCTATGGCCAGCCCACAGGCTTTCATGAAATTCCTTCATTACCTGTTATAAGAAAAAACCCTTAAGCATTCCTCTTGATATGCTTGAACTCCTCATCAGTCCAAGTCTCCTTCTTCTTCATTGTGCTCAAATATTGGCTGATCTTTAGCCAATATTCTTCATAAACTTCTTCAAAGAAATGAACTAGAACTTGAGCAATGCAATGAGCATGCTGGCTTGTAGTTGACCACCCTGTTGTTTTCAGCTTTGGACCAGTATATACCGTAACTCAAAAGGTATTTTCAACAGCCATGGAATGAAATTTAGCAAGTATAGATTCTTCAGCTTCATCTTCTTCCATCAGCTCTTCTTCATTGTCATATCTTGCAGGTGATGGCATGTCGGCCTTTCCTGCAATATGCCTTAATTCAGGAATGAGAGATTTAATATATGCAATTCATCTTAGCATAGCAATGTCGGGTGTAGAGCATTTGGAAATCATGCCTAAGAGTGGGAGACAATCAATTTCTACCACTACAAAAGCACCTATAAAGTATTCATGATCACAATTTAATGTTGTTATAACTCCCCGCAATTCCCATTTTACTTGTGTATACCTTCTTTGACATTCATTGAGAACTTTAGCTCCAAAACGAATTGCATACATGTTACCTTCAAGATCGTCTTGGCTAACATCCCATCCTATCCCAATGGGACTTGTATCCACAGTTTGGATGATGGGTTGACCATTTGAATAATCAGCCCTTTTGAGAGTGGGGGCTGAAATTAACAGCTTCTTTAATTTATGCATAGTGAGAGTATGCTCATTACCCCAAGAGAATCTTTGGCCTTTTCTTAATAATTGATAAAGATTTTTGGCTACATGAGCATAATATGGTATCCATATTGTAATATTCTGAAAGGCCACATGTACCGCCTCCATAAAAATGAATTGGATAATGAATTTTTCTTTTTAATTCCCCTTATCCCCCCCAGCTGACTGACGAGCTGGAGGGGGAGGGGAATAGAAGGAGTGAGTAAGCTCCTTGCTGGAGCTTCCTCATCGCTGATCGCCATGGAGTCGACAGGTAGGGAGCGAGGATCCCCCTCCCCTCCCCTATTTAAATCAGGGAGGCTGTCAGTCTGCGAGGAAGGAAGGGAGGAGTGGATACTCTGCCACTAGGCAGCCGTGAAGTAGAGTGAGAGGCTGTTAGTCGTGAGGGAGAGAGGAAGGAGGGTCGTGAGAGGTAAGAAAGAAGCCGTCCCTCTGCTGCATTGTGTCACTGCCGAGCGGAAGGAGAAAGGCCATCAAGACTCCGAGTCGCTGCTGTGGAGAAGAGGAGGAGCGTGAAGCCGCCAAACTGCCGTCTGTCAGTTGCCAAGAGTTCCTTCTAGAAGCTTTAGAAGCTTCTAAGGGGGGGGCTCCCTAAGCCCCCTTCCCCCCCCCCGGGTTTTAATCTCCCTAAGCCCCCTTCTCCCCCCCCCCCCCCCGGTTTTAATCCCCCTAAGCCCCCTTCTTCCCCCCCCGGGTTTTAATCCCTCTAAACCCCCTTTTTTTTTCCCCCCGGTTTAATCCCTCTCCCCCCCCCCCCCCCCGGGTTTTAAAAACCTTTAAACCCCATTTTACCCTCGTGCTAAAACCCCTTAACTTTCACTTTGAAGTCACTCCCCCTAAAAACACGAAGACCTTAAGGGTCTTATTACTTTTTCCCCTGTGTCTTATAACCCCTCTTATCCCTTAAGCCTACAACACCTCCGTGTTAGATCCTTCCCTAGCCCTTCCCTTATGGCGTATTGAAACCCCTTACCTCCAAGTTCACCCAAGGTCTTTCGACCTCACTTATAATCTTTGCGGTTACTATATTTCCTTGGAGTTCGCTTCCGCACCCTGTGTCTTTTCCATACCTTTTTATTCCCGTTCGTGCAAGCTTACAAAGGCCATTAAGCCTTCCCCATGGCTTCAATGGGTCTTAGTTATAACAGATTCTAAAACATCCTTTCAAATTCTCGAATTCAAGGGGGGAGCCTTCCAAAAACTACTTTGACGAACGGTGCAAGGGAGTGACGCTGGAATTCTAAGGAGAAGTTGTAAAGCTTCTTCTACGTCTGAAGGACTACAATTGCGATGCCTCCTAAGAAAGTCCAAGGCGTAGTCGCGGGAGGGTCATCTCCCAGTATCCATGTGGATATCTCACCCCAAAACCAGGTTTTTCTTCTTGGCTTTAATTCGGTTTTAAGTTGATCATGGAAAGAGAAATTGTTAAGGATAGGATATATTTGTCCAAGTTATTAGTATTAAAGAAGTTTAGCTTATTTGAATGAATGATAATGAATAGAACTTAGTTCCTTCGAGTTGCGTCAAGCATTATAAATTACGAGTGAGATTATCCATTAACTATAGTAGTATATTTTAGTCAATTCCTAAAGGTGTAGAAATTATATATTGCACCATTAGTCTTATTCCTTTGGCAACGAATCATTATAAATGGTTAAATTCATAAAAGGTTTCTTTTGATGCTCAAATTACTAGGAAGTTATCTTTGCTAATTGCACATCTTAGCAAGGCAAATGTTGTTATTTGGCATGAGTTCATATTTTAGGAAAACGGAAGTTAAATTAAACTGTATTGACTGGAAAGTAAATTGTCACAAGGATAGCAAAACCGTGACAAGACGGTTAATATTACCTTCCAAAAGATAACTAAACCAATATAAACATAGAAACATTCATACCCTAAGCACTTGACTACTTTCCTTACTATAGAGACAATAAATTCGTAAAGATAAAGAACTAGGGTTTGTCCCTAAGGTTCTTAAAAGAAGAAACCCTAGGCCTGACATACGTCAGCTTAAAGGATCTAAACAGATTATTCCATCGCAGGACTTGCACAGCAAGTACGAAATCATTTAGTCTTGTGATTGATTCACAAGGAGATAGGGTAAAAACCCTCTTCAAGGATGGCAGATCCCTACGCAAGTTATCTTGCAAAAGGACGTATTTTTGGATATCCTTCTAAATAAGAAAATTTGTAAACCGGAAACTAGCATATCTAAGGAACTTTAGGGTTGACCAAGTTGGGTTAATAAGGTACGCCCTACACCAAAATGTAAAGGATCTTTCCAATTTACAAGACACCTTGGAGACGAGTGCTGATACACTCAAAAGGAAAGAACACTTCCTTAGCAGTTTGCCAAACAACTCAGTTGATTAATGGAAATGTTTGTGCTTGCTAGAGATTTTAGGGCTCTGTTTGAATTATGAATTACAAATTAAATGAGTACCTATGCTTTAGGTTGAAGGCCTGAAGGGAGAGGCAGCTTCAGTTACCCTCGGCTACCTACCTGACCCTAACCAAGGGGGTTGTTGACCGCGCCGGGAACGTGGACCGAACCCGCCGCGAGAGGTCTCTCCGTTGAGCTCTACTTGGAGCAGGAGGATGCTTGGGTGCCAAAGGGGGCTCTGGCCGTAAATCCCTCGCCTTCCGGGTCCTGCACAAGAGGCTAACGTGACTCGGGATTGGATCTTGAGGCCGGCATACTAGTTTACAGGCGGAAGCTTGGAATAGTGATCCCTGGGAATCATTGGATAGCCTTCGGGTAGATTATGGACAAGCCTACGGGTGGAACTCCTTGTATTTCAAAGATAAAATGATGAAATGTTAAAAGAACTTGCTTAATATTGTTTTTCTATGTCACGTGATAAGATTATGTGAAGGAACCAGTGCTTAACAGGGTTAATTAAAGAAGCTGATTGTTATATGTCAAATTAATGTGTTAGATAATTACATAACTAAAACAAACCGAGGAAAGTGCGGAGGATGGGCCATGGGTCTGTCCTACGGTTGGGTGGTCCCGGTTAGCTGGGAACTTTTCTCAAAAATCTCGAAGAACAGCAGGATAATCATCATCATAGAAAAAAATAACGAGAACGATGACCTAGAGTTACGTCTTACCCGATTTACGCTGTTTTAGGGGAACGGAATGGGACTATGCCTTATGGTAAAGAGGTTGAGCCTTGCATCCCTCTCGTTTCCCATTCTCCTTGAACCAAGTGCAGCGTGAATCCGCTTCGGACCTGGCGTTTCTGCGTGAAGTAGTTCGCTCGGGTCTGACGCTAGTTGCTGTTAGCTAATGACCAATGAGGAAAACCCTAATTTTGGTCGATCCTAAGTGGGGAACGGCTAGGATACTTCTGCTACGTGGCAGACGCGGGAAGACCTAGATCGCAAAACCCATAACATTCCATGGGAGTGCCGGGCGGAGTTTTCTAGACATCCTTTCCGATGGAGTGCTAAGACGTGTCCTGGATGATACTAGCGGACACGTTACAGTTGGTATCAGAGCCGACCAATAACGGAATTGCTTTTATAAAATCTCAATTAAATGAAGTAAAGAAATTGTTGCTATCCAATTATTTCCTTACCTTCAATGCTGTCTTGCAGAGTTATGAAGCGTGGAATAAATTTTTGGTATTTCGGGTCATGTTTATGACTGCAATGCATTCTCCGCTTTATAGACAAAGAATTGGGATGATGAACATCTTGGAGCAGATTTATAATCCATCACCTTTATACATAGAACGAAGATGGACGGGGTCTTCAAGAATCTACTATATAGCCGCCCACAGGTTTGCTTATCTACGGACCAACCTAAAAAGGATCAAGTGGTTGGAAGACTTGAAAGTCGTGAAGCTGTTCATTTTTGTGGAAGCTCACGTAAATTCGACTTTACATATTCAAGGTCGGAGGGTTGAAATGAACTCATATGTATATGAGGAAGTAACCCGTGTAATCCCAGCCGACAGGATTAAAGTGTTGGGCCGCCATGAGAAGTATGGATTCCAATGGAAAGGGTATCCTGAACTTCCAATGAATTATCGATTCCTAAAGATCCATGACCCAAAACCCTACTATTACACAGTTCCTGTAGACAAATGCAATACAACGTTGTTCTCCCCAAATTGAATGTAATGATTGGATTATCATCACACGAAACGTTGTATAAGGCTATGCCCATGTAAATACAAATAAAGACTTCTTTTTATCAATACCTGGCTGTGCATAAGAGTTGTTAAAAAGTTAAGTAGCTTCATTATTTACGAGATAGCTGAACTAAAAATGAAAGATAAGCTATCATCGATTATCATATAATAACGTTAAGAAAACTTTTATCCAGGCACAACCCCAGGTACGGGTTTCAAATTCGCCTCCTACATCAAGTACTGCTGTGACCCAGGAGAAGAAGTTCCTCCTCAAGCAGATAAAGCCACCCGAGTTTGACGAGAGAGGCAGATTCGTCCAGGCTGATGCTAAAATTTGGATTGAATCCATGGAGGATTACTTTGAAGTAGTTGGTACTGCACCTACCAATCAGGCCATGCTCGTCAAGTTAAAACTCACGAGCGAAACCTTTGGTGGAAGCAATGGTGCAGGGATCAAGGGACTTCAGAGGGGTCCGTTACCTGGGAGAAGTTGAAGAAAGCCGTGCAGGGAAGATATTTACCACCTGCATATCGTACGCAGAAAATGAATGAGTTCTACGAGCTAAAATAGCTAGGACTCACTCTTGACGCATACTACTCTAAATTCGTCTCACTTTTAAAGTATGCGCCACAGATGGACATGACGCAGGAGGTGTCCAAATTTTGTGCGGGCTTAAATCCACCCGTAAATACCCGTCTCGAATCTATGCGTCCATCCGATCTTCAGGATGCACTCATTCGAGCGGCGCCTATAATTCAGGAGGTGCAAACTAGACCAAGGGGTAACAAAACTTGGTCCTATAGTGACCCGAACAGAGGAGCATTCACACCTCAAATGAAGAGAGTTCAAGGTCAAAATCAGGGACAAAGGAAGAAAGCAAGGACAAATAACGTCAACAACTTTGTTCCTACTCAAAGTAACGACCGAAACCTCCGTTGTTTCCACTGCAACGAACCCAGTCACTTCAAGAGGCAATGTCCCAAGCTCAGCGGAGGACATCGTCAAACGCCTTTCCAAGGTGCAGGCTGTGGTCAAGGAGTCGCCACCCGTGGAAGAGGAAGAACTGCCTGCATTGCCAATAGGCAAAGATGCGAAGAAGAAGAAGAGGAAGATCCGACTATGGAAGCAGAATTTGAAAGAGCAACAGTCCATGCCGCTTTACACAAGAAAGGGCTGAATCGCCAGTTCTCGGTAATTCAGACACCGTCGGACTATCAAGATAAAGGTTTCAAAACCTTGATTGATTGTGGCAGTACACATTCCTTTATCTCACCAGCATGTGCAAAAAGATTAGGAATAGCCACAGTAGAAGCACCTACCCTGCTTGTGGAATTGGCAAATGGTCGTGAGGTAACTTGTACCAGGAAAACTGCTAAGGTGGAATTCTTTCTGGGAGGAAAGAAGACTTTAGTCAAATTCAGAGTCATGAATTTAGGTATCCATGAGTGTCTACTCGGGATGGATTGGCTTAAGCCTAATGACGCCCACATTCATTGTGGAAAGGGTCAAGTTTCCTTTCGAAACTCTGAAAGGGAATTTGTCACAACTCAAGGTGAGGCAGGAGCGCCAAGAATCCAATTAGCCAAAGTATCTCGGATCATAAAAGGAGTCAGAGAAGGATTACCCGTTTACCTGATCAAACTCAACAAGTTAGATCAAAAGCAAGAGTCTCATGAAGGACCCTCTTGGCTAAAGGAATACGCTGACGTATTCCCTGAGGAATTGATTGAACTTCCACCTCAAAGAGAAGTAGATCATGAGATTAGGCTAGTATCTGGAGCTGCACCAATTGCAAAGAGACCTTATAGAATGTCCATACCGGAGGCAATTGAGTTGAAGGAATAACTCAAGCAACTGTTAGATCAGGGTTACATAGGGTTACATCCGGCCTAGAAACTCACCGTGGGGAGCTCCAGTACTATTCCAGAAAAAGAAAGATGGGACACTTCGACTATGTATTGATTATCGAGGGTTGAATCAATCAACAGTCAAGAATAAGTATCATATTCCTAGAATAGATGAGCTTCTTGATCGTCTTCAAGGTGCAAAGATCTTCTCCAGGATTGATCTCAGGTCAGGTTACTATCAGATAAGGATCAAGGAAGAAGATATTCCAAAGACGGCCTTCAATACAAGATATGGCCACTTTGAGTTCCTGGTTATGTCATTCGGGCTTACAAATGCACCTGCCACCTTCAACAGATTAATGCAAGATATCTTTAGACCATATCTTGATGATTTCGTGCTTGTCTTCTTCGATGACACTTTAGTCTATTCTAAACAGGAAGAAGATCATGAACCTCAACTTCGGATTGTTCTTGAGACAATGAGGTCTCATAAGCTGTATGCAAAAATGAAGAAGTGTGCATTTTTCAAGCGTCAGATTGAATATCTGGGATTCATAGTATCATCAAAAGGAATATCAGTAGACCCCCAACCAAGGTCAGAGATGTGCTTGAATGGCCAATACCAGCATCCGTCAAAGAGATATGTAGCTTTCTTGGATTGACAGGATGGTATAGGGTCTTCATCAAAAACTATGCTTTGATTGCAGCACCTCGTACATATTTACTAAAGAAGCAGACTTCCATTACATGGTCAACTCCCGAACAAAATAGCTTCGACCAATTGAAGCAAAGTTTGGTATCAGCACCTATTCTAAAACTTCCTGACCCTAATAAGGAGTTCGAGGTAGTAACTAATGCTAGCATTCTTGCCTTGGGGTGTGTACTTATGCAGGAAGGTCATCCAGTAGCATACTCTTCAAGGAAATTGAAGAGTCATGAAAAGAATTATGCCACACATGATCTGGAATTACTAGCTGTCATCCATGCTCTAAAGCTTTGGAGACACTACCTGTTGGGTAACAAGTTTACTCTAGTAATCGATCATAAGAGTCTCAAATGGATTTTTACCCACAACGAGCTCAACATGAGACAACATCGGTGGATTGAAGTATTGGAGGAATATGATTTTGAAATCAAGTACCGACCAGGGAAAGAGAATGTAGTTGCCGATGCACTCAATCGCAAGGCATTCCTAAATTCCCTAATCTTGCAAAATCCATCAACGGCTAGATCTCTAGCTACAAAAGTATCTATGCCAAACAACCCTATACTTGAACTAGCTAGAGAGGAAGCATGCCATGATTTGACCTACCAAACAATGATAAAGGAAATATCTACCAAGGGGCAGAATCAGAAGTTGCAAGCTAAGTATCAGGAATTTTCCATTGATAATGGACTTGTCTACTACAGAACAAGGCTGTGTATACCAGCAAGACAGTCACTTAAGCAGAAGATATTATGGGAAGCTCATGATTCTCCTTTCGCAGGACATCCTGGCTATGCTAAGACTCTTAATGCAGTTAGGAAGAGCTATCATTGGGAGAGGTTTAAAGGTGACGTTCTCAAGTATGTCACGGAGTGTTTGTCTTGCCAACGTATCAAAGCCGAACATGTCATGATGCTAGGGAAACTGCAAACCGCTTGGTATTCCCCAAATGAAATGGGAATTCATCAATATGGATTTTGTTGTGGGCTTACCCCAAGTTCAAGGAGAATACAATTCTATTATGGTTGTGGTTGACATGCTTACCAAGGTTGCACACCTGATTCCAGTAAAGACAAATTATAAAGCCTCCGACATTGCAAGATTGTTTATCAAGGAGATATTCAAGCTACATGGGTTACCTAGAAGAATCATTAGTGATCGAGATTCTCTCTTCACATCACACTTTTGGAGAGCTATCTTTGAAGCTATTGGGACTCAACTCTGTTTTAGCACCGCCTACCATCCCCAAACGGATGGCCAAACAGAGCGAGTAAATCAAGTCATCGAGGATATGCTTAGGGCATACTGCTGTCGAGATCTGAAGAGGTGGATTCAATACTTGCCATTGGTTGAATTTGCCTACAATGCTTCTTACCAGCAGAGCATTCTCATGACTCCTTTCCAAGCATTGTATGGTCATGATTATCGAAGTCCCCTAAAATTTTCTGATCCAACCCTAAGAGTTGAAGCATCAAGACAGATGTTGGAAGACATGGATGATCAAATAAAGTCAATAAGATAAGACATACAAGCGGCCATAGATAGACAAAAGGTATACACAGATTTGAAACATCAAGAAAGGGTCTTCGAACAAGGAGACATGGTCTTCATTCGTGTACGCCCTAAAAAGAGTTCTCTATCCCTAGGAGAATGCAAGAAGCTAAGTCCAAGGTATTGTGGGCCGTACAAAATCTTCAAATGACTAGGACCCAATGCTTATAGATTGCAACTCCCTGAGAACCTAAAGGCTCACAATGTATTCCATATCAGCCTATTGAAAAAATATGTACCCAACCCTAATCATGTACTTGATGATCAACAAATTGTAATGCCTATCAAGGAGTCCTTGAACTAAGGCCTGATAGGATCTTAGATGTTAGGGAGAGACAATTAAGGTCCAGAACCTTAAGAGAATGCCTTGTCTAGTGGAAAGATTATCTCGAAGAGGATGCCACTTGGATAGATGAAAGCTCTCTCAACCATCAATATCCCCAGTTTATCTCAAGATGAGGACATCTTGATTCTTCTAAGGGGGAGAGAATGTAATATTCTGAAAGGCCGCATGTACCGCCTCCATAAAAACGAATTGGATAATGATTTTTTTTTAAAATTCCCCTTATCCCCCCCAGCCGACTGACGAGCTGGAGGGGGAGGGGAATAGAAGGAGTGAGTAAGCTCCTTGCTAGAGCTTCCTCATCGCTGATCGCCATGGAGTCGACAGGTAGGGAGGGAGGATCCCCCTCCCCTCCCCTATTTAAATTAGGGAGGCCGTCAGTCTGCGAGGAAGGAAGGGAAGAAAGAAGCCGTCCCTCTGCTGCGTCGTGTCACTGCCTGCCAAGCGGAAGGAGAAAGGCTATCAAGACTCCTAGTCGCTGCTGTGGAGAAGAGGAGGAGTGTGAAGCCACCAAACTGTCGTCTGTCAGTCGCCAGGAGTTCCTTCTAGAAGCTTTAGAAGCTTCTAAGGGGAGGGCTCCCTAAGCCCCCTTTCCGCCCCTCCCCCCCCCGGTTTTAATCTCCCTAAGCCCCCTTTCCCCCCCCCCCCCCCTCGGGTTTTAAAAACCTTTAAACCCCATTTTACCCTCGTGCTAAAACCCCTTAACTTTCACTTTGAAGTCACTCCCCCTAAAAACACAAAGACCTTAAGGGTCTTATTACTTTTTCCCCCGTGTCTTATCACCCCTCTTATCCCTTAAGCCTACAACACCTCCGTGTTAGATCCTTCCCTAGCCCTTCCCTTATGGCGTATTGAAACCCCTTACCTCCAAGTTAACCCAAGGTCTTTTGACCTCACTTATAATCCTGGCGGTTACTATATTTCCTTGGAGTTCGCTTCCGCACCTTGTGTCTTTTCCACACCTTTTTATTCCCGTTCGTGCAAGCTTACAAAGGCCATTAAGCCTTCCCCATGGCTTCAATGGGTCTTAGTTATAACAGATTCTAGAACACCCTTTCGAATTTCTGAATTCAAGGGGGGAGCCTTCCAAAAACTACTTTGACGAACGGTGCAAGGGAGCGACAGTGGAATTCTAAGGAGAAGTTGTAAAGCTTCTTCTACGTGTGAAGGACTACAATTGCAATGCCTCCTAAGAAAGTCCAATGCGTAGCCGCGGGAGGGTCATCTCCCGGTATCCATGTGGATATCTCACCCCAAAACCAGGTTTTTCTTCTTGGCTTTAATTCGGTTTTAAGTCGATCATGGAAAGAGAAATTGTTAAGGATAGGATATATTTGTCCGAGTTATTAGTAATAAAGAAGTTTAGCTTATTTGAATGAATGATAATGAATAGAACTTAGTTCCTTCGAGTTGCGTCAAGCATTATAAATTACGAGCGAGATTATCCATTTACTATAGTAGTATTGAGAGCGGAATTTAGGAGACGGCAAGTGCTTAAAAATAGCTAAAAATTATGAATATCAAGGGAAAAATATTCACTGTCAAAGGCGGCGGCTCGATCTAAGACGATTTTAAGCGCCAAAGTGCTTTAAAGGCGCCCAAGCGACACTTGGTGATTTTTCATAATTTTTCAGACAATCGTGCGGGTTGACACAAGCTACTGGCCAATGCGGGATGCTAAGCCGGACGTCCAGGATTTTTCAGAGCTCGATTCCGAGTCCGGACGGGGGAAAGGCCACAAACCGGTCAAGATTTGAAAAGGTGGACATGAGTTTGGCCAAGTGGGCATGACCCTTGGGAGCCCAACTTAAAATGTCACATGAAACTTTGGGAGAGAGAGATGAAAAAAATCGTGATGAAGATGAAGAATACGTGATCAGGAATGGCGCCGATTTTTGCGCTCAATGTTGATCATGGCTCCTCCCTGCCTGCAAACAACCCCCCTATCCGACATTGGCCCTTGCCTACACTCCGTATGCTGATCATATCGCCGCCCTTCGCCCGTGGAATGATGGCCTGGTTTGAAATTTCTGATTCTAGTCTTTCTCTCTCCTCCCTCTCTCTCTTCTAAGAGGCAGTTCATGTGTGGGAAGGAGCAATGAAGAAAGAATGATGGAGACTTGTCCGGCATGGACCGGATTGCTACACGGGCTGAGAATGGTGATTTGTGATGTTGCTGGACATGAAGTGTTGCTGTTTTCCAAATCTACAGCCATGGACACAAAACCCGAAACACGCGTTTAAGCGGTAAACTAAAAAATTACAAAGGAAATTTAGTGTTTTATGCTTTTGATTGATGGAATGCCGTTCATATGGACTAAGATTTGATTATGTTGCTGATTCTTCTGATTTCTTACTGTTTATAACCAGAAATTATGAAAAACATGCATTTCATGGCTTGAAATAATGTCAAGAAACCCGAAAACCATGAAAAATGGGGAAAAACAAGGGTTTTGGGCGTATAAATGGGGAAAACCGTCGATACACATCAACTAATCTTTCAATTTTGTTGCAAATGAACTAAGGGCCACAGCCCACAAACTGGTTTCAATTTTCAGCAATTTAAAAAATTACAAGAAAATGGAAAAATGGCGGGAAAATGATAAAAACACCATGAAAAATGGGGGAAAAATACATTTGGGGCTACGAAAAATATAGAAAAATAGGATTTATGTTTGTTGATGTATAGCAAGGCTGGGGCATGAAGTTGTGCTTCAGTTCAGCCTTGTTTATATGTTTTAGTGCGTGTTTCCTTCCTTTCTCCACATAAAATGACAAGGAAACCCTAAAAGAAATGAATGCAATGATGCACTATCAACGGGGAAGGGTAGAGTTGTGGAAAAAATGGTTAAATGCCGCTGAGCATGATGAATAATTTGCTGATTTTATATGTATTGTATCTAGGACGGAATAATAATGATAAAAATTAAAACCTAGTAGCACGAAGATCACTTCGGTGCTAGGTGTTGCAACGAAGCACAAAGCGGTTAGAAAGAAAAGCATGAAAGAGATGTTTTGCACTTGCACGCTGCTGGTTTTCAAAATGTTTGAGCACTAGGCATCCACCTCTTTGCATGATCATTTTTAAGGAAATTAAAAGTATCAGAGTTAGCTCCTGGATATGCATAGCAATTGTTTTCAGTAGGCCTGTGACCCACCGTTGAGAGTGTGAGGTTCCTATGCTGTAGGCTAGTCGTGGGATCAAAAAGGGGAAATCAAGTAAGGACAATGGTACATTCCTGGATACGTTTATTTGGTACCTTGAGCGACGTTTGTGCGAAATGTCTAAATGTTGAGCGGCGCATCGAGGGGCCAATCCCCAAGGTGTAGGAGAGTCGCAGAGGGTTGACGGCATTCAGCCGTAGGAGGAACCCCATGTGTATGTGATTCGAGCCTTTTGGCTATGTGAAAGGGACTCCCTCTGAGGAGCAATATTGGGTTAGGATCAGTTGGACTACAACGTATTACAAACGCAATGTTTAGGAAGGCAGAGATTTTGATAGACGCTCCTGGCCGCGAGGCCGAGGGGTTGTCTTGCGCATAGTGACGAGGTCCGGCTAGTGCATGAGCCAGTGCCGGCCCGTTTTTAGGTCCATCAGTGGTGCGTCTGCCGGGAGCTGCTTAAAAGTGGCGGTTCTGGAATCCTGGTTTTCTAGGGACCAACTAGCAGTTTATGCCAAAGGATACTGAGATCGATCCGTTATTTATTGATAAGCATCGTCTAGCAGAAATCCAAAAGCAGGAAAGAGACGAGAGAGCTAGGCGACGTGCTGAAATCTTTAGGAGATATTCCCCTAAGCGTAGCGGTGCTGAACCCTTACGAGGGAGTGGATCTAGTGGTCTTAGGACCACAAGAAGTAAGCTAGGAGAAGGTGGAAGCTCTAGTGCTCCCCTTCCTCTATAAGCCAGTCCACGTCAATTGCGGGAGGTGTAACCCCACCGTTCCCTAGTCCTGGTGCAAATCCAATTCTCATCATGGCGCAGCCTATTGCAATTCCAGCAGGAACGACGGATTTGCCGGCTCTAGGTTACCCACTACCCATTTTTAATGGGCTAGTTGAGGAAGATGCGGAACTCCACATTAGGGAGTTTCAAAAGCTGATGTTTAACTGTCGCATCCAAGAAGAAGGACATTTAATGATGTTCTTCAACATGACTCTCAAAGGAAGAGCCGCTATATGGTATCATGGTTTAGAAGCCGGAACCATATTGAACATTGATGCATTTTATGGAGCTTTTCGAAGGGAGTTTGCCCCTGAAAGGGGTGGGCAATATTGGTTGCGTGTACTCAACGTGACCCGCCAAGATCCACACGAGGATATTCGTGCTTATGGGAAGAAGATAAAATAGGTCTTCCGTAAGTTGGACACCTCTATTCCTATCCCCGCAGCTGCCCAATTGCAATATTTCCTACATGGTTTGGACTTTAACATCCAATTGCAGTTGAGTAGTGTCCCCTTGGGGGATATAGATACTGCCATTACACGAGCACAAGAGGTGGAATCCCGACTACAAGCAGCTTATGCTTCTCGAGGCAATTCGAATATGGGTTTAGTATTGGGAAACAATATGGCAATAGCCAATGGCAGTAGTGGCCAAGGGATAGCGATGGCTAATCCTAATGGGAGGGGGAACATGATACAGAATGTCCCTTTATTACCAGCTCCCCCTAGCATGTCGATGCCTACGGGCAGTCAAATGGCTCCAAGTAGTGGAGGCCAGGCGGTCAATTCTAACACCATGCCTGCAGCTCAACAGCCTGTGCCTAATCGAATTGTTAGGCCGATTGAACGACATGGAAATGACCAAGGCTATGAGTCGAGTTCTTCCAATGTTCTTGGCGAGGTTAAGGACATGATGAAGCATTATACCGACATGATTACGGAGCAGTATCGACAAATAGCCGTTGATGTCAACTTCCTTAAAAAACAACAAAATTTGATAGGAAGTAGATACCCGGAGGAGGGTGCACCGTTGAGGTTTAGTTGCAAATGGTGTGGCGGGCAGCACTATCCAAGAAATTGCCCAAATGTTAAGTGCGATATTTGTGGAAAATCCGGCCATCTAGCGGCTACTTGCTGGAGTAAGATCAGTTCTCTCCAGCGGGGTAGTCGGCAACCAGGGCCTGTTAATCATTGTGCCCAAGGAAATGATTCCCAGCCAGAAAATGGGCCTAAACAAATACTTCAACGACCAAAGACTACAGTGGAGGAGCTACCAAGTGGTAGTGGGGTCAGTTTGATTGAGGCTGTACGCGTTAATGATGCTGAAACCTCTAATCTACGAGCTGTCCTTACAAGAGGTAAAAAGGGTAGAGAAGCCGACATGGATAAGCCTGTCGACGGAAACCCTAAACAAGGCGACAAAGGAACGCAAGTTTTGGATCCTGCCCTAGAAGGGGGACCTTTGAAGCCCATAGAGAGTAAAGCCGATAAGGAACCACCAAAGAAGAAGGTGAAAGTTAAGAAAGAGGCAATAAAGCCAGTGCAGCGACCTAAAGAGCGGATGGTTTGGCGTGAAAAGCGAGCTCTATCGAACTATCATGAATTCGATTTGGCAAGCTCTCTTTGCGAAGTCAAGCCGGATGTGAATCTTCTACAGCTTATTAAGCTTTCCCCCGGAGTGCGTAAGGAATTTAGAAAGATCCTACGTACCGGGTATATTGTAGAACCTTTGGGTATTGCGCGAGTTGGTGATGACTGGTTCGAGCATGCTGAGAAGCATTGCCCAAGGGTTGCAGCCTATGTCGATGGGATATTAGTAGATTATGCTATTGTCGACACGGGATCATCGGTCAACATTATGAGTTCTGAACTGATGGAAAGGTTGGGTCTTGCAATCCAGAAAGATACCTCCACAATTCTCAGAATGGCAGATGATAGTTTGAGACAGCCGGAAGGCTGCATTACTAAGGTCCATGTCACTGTTGCAAATGTAGAATGCATGTTGGACTTTAGGGTGATTCGTTTTGCAGGGCGGCCAAGTTACCAAGTATTACTTGGACGACCTTGGATCTTGCAAGCGGATTGCCAAGTGGATATACCCGCCGGTCGATTGATATTCGGCAGAGGTGCCCAGCGTGTGGTGATTGATGCTTATCCTGAGTCCCTGCAGAGTGAAAGAGCTCCTCTATCTTCTACAGAATTGGAGACATTAGAAGATTTATCTGGCAGTGAGACATCATCGAGTGATGAGTCCAAAGAGGGATCCACCACGGAGGACATCTATCAGATCACTTTGAACGAGCCGATAGAGGCCCAAGATCGTATAAGAGATGCAGATGTTATCGAGCTAGACCTTGGTACGCTTGATGATTCGCGGCCAATCAAATTAGGCTCTATGCTCAGCTCAGCAGAAAGGGAGGACTATGTGGCCTTGATCCAGGAATTCCGTGATATCTTTGCCTGGAGTTATGATGAGTTGAGAGGCATCCCTCCCAGTCTTGCTGTTCATACAATTCCATTGAAAGAGGGCAGTCGTCCTGTACGGCAGAAAGTAAGGCGTATGCCTTTCGAATTGAGGGACGGGCTGTTTGAGGAGTTAGAGAAGCTTCGAAAAGCGGGTTTGATTTTTCCTGTGCAACACACGGAATGGTGTTCGCCAGTTGTGATTAGAAAGAAGAAGAATAATCAGATCCGTTTATGTGTAGACTTTAGGGAGCTGAATAAGCAGACAGTTAAGGACTACTACCCATTGCCATTTATTGACCAGATTTTGGATCAATTAGCGGGTAGGGAGATATATTCGTTTATGGATTGCTTTGCAGGATACAACCAAATGGCAATTGCAGAAGAGGACAAGTTGAAAACAACTTTTATCACTGTATTTGGCACTTTTGCTTACCACGTGATGGCTTTTGGTTTATGCAATGCGCCTGGTTCGTGGCAACGAACAGCTGATAAGACATTCGGTGACATATCCCCTGAAGAGTTGAGGGTGTTTATTGATGACTTAGGGGCTGCCACCGTGAGAGAAAGGCAGTTGATCATTTTGAGAAAATGCTTTGAGCGCTGTAGACAATTTTGCATCGCCCTAAACCCACGGAAGTGTGCTTTTGGAGTACCTTATGGGCTATTGCTGGGTCATGTGGTCAGTTCGGTAGGAATTGCGACAGACCCCGAGAAGGTCAAAGTTATAGTTGCCATGGGTCCACCACGCACTCCGAAAGAAGTTCATAGCTTTCTGTCTTCGGTTGGTTATTACCGTAGATTCATTAACGCCTTAGCAGAAAGAACGTTGCCACTTACAAATTTATTGTCCTTTAGCTGTTCGTTTGTATGGGGTGACCCTTGTAAGGTAGCATTCGAGGATGTGAAACAAGAGCTAGCAAGAGCGCCCGTTTTAAAAGCACCTAAAAGAGGTGAGGTATTCTATATATTTTCAGCAGCCACCATGTATAGTATCAGCTGCTGTTTAGCCCAAATTTGGGAAGAGAAGTGGTACCACCCAATTGCTTTTGCTAGTCGGAAGCTGGGGGTATCCGAAATCAATTACACCTACATGGAGAAGCTGTGTCTAGCGATGGTCTTTGGGACCAAGAAATTCAGGCATTACATTCTCTATGAGAAAGTCGTGCTTTATACGAAGGCGGAGGGACTTCGATTGTTGCTGAATAAGCTACAGCCGCCTGATCGTCTGGCGAAGTGGTTGATCACTTTGCAGGAATTTGATTATGAAATCAAGAGTAAGCCACCAAGGTTGCAAGGCATCGTGGAATGTCTAGTGGACTTTGGGGAGCCGAAAGAATCTGTGGCTGAAGGTAGTGACATGGAGATGATATTTAAAATAGATACGACATCTATTCCCTCCTGGTATGCTGCAATAACGCATTATTTATCAACGGGAGAGGCGGGATCAGAACTATCTAAGGCTGAGAAAAGGAAAATTAAGCAGCAAGCGTTAAAGTTTGCCTTGATCGCAGGTACATTATATCGGCAAGGGGTTGATGATATCTATCGCCGATGTGTGACGCCTGACGAGGTGCCATTCATTTTGGAGGAGTGCCATGATTCTGCTTGCGGTGGCCATTTTGCTGGACGACTTACAGCACAAAAGGCTTTAAGAGCAGGTTATTGGTGGCCTGCCATCTTCCAGGATGCGTTTGCGTATGTTAAGCGATGCGATATTTGCCAACGACATGATAGTCGAGAGAATAGGAAACGACCACTCACCCCTATTATGGCGATACTTCCATTTGAGAAGTGGGGAATAGACTTTGTGGGTCCTATTACTCCGTCATCGACTACGCAAAAGAGGTACATCATTGTAGCAACTGACTACTTCACAAAGTGGTCAGAAGCACGTGCAACAAGGAAAGATGATGCTAAAGAAACTGCTAGTTTCCTTTTAGAGCAGATAATATGCCGGTTTGGTCCACCGAAAGAATTAGTGTCGGACCGCGGAACTCATTTCCTGAATAAGGTGATCAAAGGTTTGACAGAGTTGTGGAACATCAAGCATAACAAGACAACCCCATATAATCCGCAAGCCAATGGGCAAGTTGAGAGCACCAACAAGCAGCTTGTGGGCATCCTGTCCAAAATTGTGTCGGAAAAGAAACGGGATTGGGATAAAAAGTTATACGTGGCAGTGTGGGCTTATAATACGACTTTCAAACGAGCCACTGGCCATACCCCGTTCAAGTTAGTATATGGGGAGGAGTGTGTCTTGCCTCTAGAAATTGAGCTGCCGACTATTCGGTTTGCCATCAATCATTCTTTGAGCGATGAAGACGCTCTTTTTGAGCGCTTGACGACACTGGCACATTTAGATGAGCTTAAGTTGCAGAGCTTATTGCACCAAGAAGTGGCGAAGCGCCGAATGAAGAAGCTACACGACCTCAAAGCCAAGAAATACACCTTCAAGAAAGGACAGCTTGTTCTGTATTATGACGCACGACGTGAATTATTCCCAGGCAAGCTAGAACCCAAATGGGATGGGCCCTATAAGATCGTTAGGATAGGAAAGAATAAATCTACAGTGTTGTTAGCTGACCTTGAGGGGATAGAATTTAAAAATAAGGTTAATCTTAATAAGATTAAACCTTATTACTTCTGATTGCACTAATGCTATGACTGCCTTGCAGGTCTAGGAAAGATCGATCAAACATCTGCAAGGAAATCGTAATAGAGGTTGATGGGTCGTCTGATCCCTTATTTAGAACACCCATATTTGGAACAGAGGTATCATCAGGGAAAGCTCATTTGGTGGAGCAAAGGATACAAGGTGATTGAGCAAGAAGGCGGGACATTTATTTGGGAAATCAAGGTCTTCTGCCATCACTGCCTACGAATTTTGACGAGTATCCCTGTTGAATTCAATGATGATGGAGGGATGGAGCCTACAGTCCACCCGTTGAATATGCTGAATTTCGATTACCATAATTACGAGTAGAGTTCAGGATGGCAGGATATGTAAACCCTTTATGGACGTACACCTTGTACTTTGATGGGGCGTCCAGGGGTGCATGCAAAAAAGGAAGTGTAGGAGTTGTCATCCGCGATCCCCGACGACGCATTGTCATGAAGTTAGCTGCTTATCTCGGGGCGAATTTTACTAATAATATGGCCGAATACAAAGCCCTGATTATGGGTTTGAATATTGCAAAGAAGGGTGGTATCCGTCAGTTGTTGGTGAAAGGGGACTCTCAGTTGGTTTTAAATCAACTCAATGGGACGTACATGGTGCGGAACCCGATCCTTTGTATGTACCATCACACTGCCATAGCCCTGCTAGACGAATTCGATAGAGTGTCTTTTCAGCTGATTCCACGGAATTGGAATCAGTTTGCCGATTCATTGGCTAATCTTGCGTATGAAGAGGACCTCTTCTTTAATTGTGGCCCTTGTCACGATATATCTATTGATGGTGATACAGGACCTGGTCGTTTGTGGGGTATGCTTTCTGAACATGCCCTCTTTGGCAGACGATGGTTGATTTGGGTGATGCAGAGGGTAAGCGAGACTCATCTACCTTTATTATCTTGGACCCACAGACTGATTCGACGCCATGTGATGCGAACACCTCTTGCGATATACGCAGGAGGGATAGGTCATAATTTAATGCACCTAGTTTAGGGCTATGCGCCTTTGTTCCCCTGGGAATAGTATGCTTTGATGTCTATCATGGTTGTTTCCAGGAGGATGTTATGCATAGTATTGTTTGATTTCATTAGGCCAAGAGGGCCGATACAGTTTTGTAGCAAAGTCATGTCTGATTTCATTAGGCCAAGAGGGCCATTTCCCTGTCTGGTGCGGGTGCGTTTAATTGGGTTTTTGTTTAGTGTTGTGCTGGACAGGTTTCGCGGGTTGTGGAATTTTGTGGAGCCTGGAGGAGCCTTTGCTGCGATGGAAGCTTCTTGTGGCCACTCCAGGTGATATTTCTCCTTTACGAGTACCTTTCTTTCCTGTTATATGTGTATTTGTACTTGTTGAGGGGATACTTTTTGTTGGGGACCGGCGACCAAGGCATGAAGTCCCAGGTTTAGGCTAAGTATGTTTGAGGGAGGTCGGAGTAGCCATTGCCTCCTGTAAAGACATTGTTAGACATTGAAAGATCTGTTTTAGCAGGAAGCCCTAGTGGCTCTGTTCTGCTAGCCTGCTAGGCAGCCGTTCTAGGAGTTCTTGTTAGTAGTGAGGCAGTTAGAGAAGCCTCCTAGAAGATAATAATAATGATGTCAAGAAATCCTGAATATCCTAAAAGATGAATATAAATATGAAGGTGTGTAAAAAGGGGTTCTAACCCCTATCAACAAAAAGGAAAAAAAAATGAAAATATATAAGCCGTTGCTCATTGCCTTGCGAAGGCCTGGTAGGTTCCTAGGGACGAGTCAGACCCGGGGCCGATACCTTGTCTTCCTAGGGGTAGCTTCTTGCTGGAAAAATAATATCAAAACCAGGAAGGTTGGAGCGAAAATAAAAGTGAGCGTTAGAAAAGGATTAAGTGTCGCCTTGCGAGGGCTTGGTAGGTTCTTGGGTGCCGAGACAGGTCCTGAGACCGATGCCCTGTTCTCCTTGGGCCACTACGCTCAGCTCCCTCCTTTTTACATGCCCAAGTATGTTCATCTCATAAAAACCCTAAAAGAAGAAATGGACTGAAAGAAACTATCCTTACTCAGGCTATAGGAGTCCTCGCCTTGTAGGAGCTCCTAGTTGTGTTGTCTTTAGTTGGTCAGTAGTTCAGACTACCACTTAGGGCAACTTCTTTGATAGGTTTTTTAGTTTGGCTGTGTTGGAGCAGCTGGTTAGTGACTCACTTCGGATCTTCTATTAGATGATGCTAGGCCTACTCCTTGTGGATGTCATGCCTTGGTTTTGTCCAGGGGTAGGGGGAGCAGCGCCCAAGCGACACTTGGTGATTTTTCATAATTTTTCAGACAATCGTGCGGGTTGACACAAGCTACTGGCCAATGCGGGATGCTAAGCCGGACGTCCAGGATTTTTCAGAGCTCGATTCCGAGTCCGGACGGGGGAAAGGCCACAAACCGGTCAAGATTTGAAAAGGTGGACATGAGTTTGGCCAAGTGGGCATGACCCTTGGGAGCCCAACTTAAAATGTCACATGAAACTTTGGGAGAGAGAGATGAAAAAAATCGTGATGAAGATGAAGAATACGTGATCAGGAATGGCGCCGATTTTTGCACTCAATGTTGATCATGGCTCCTCCCTGCCTGCAAACAACCCCCCTATCCGACATTGGCCCTTGCCTACACTCCGTATGCTGATCATATCGCCGCCCTTCGCCCGTGGAATGATGGCCTGGTTTGAAATTTCTGATTCTAGTCTTTCTCTCTCCTCCCTCTCTCTCTTCTAAGAGGCAGTTCATGTGTGGGAAGGAGCAATGAAGAAAGAATGATGGAGACTTGTCCGGCATGGACCGGATTGCTACACGGGCTGAGAATGGTGATTTGTGATGTTGCTGGACATGAAGTGTTGCTGTTTTCCAAATCTACAGCCATGGACACAAAACCCGAAACACGCGTTTAAGCGGTAAACTAAAAAATTACAAAGGAAATTTAGTGTTTTATGCTTTTGATTGATGGAATGCCGTTCATATGGACTAAGATTTGATTATGTTGCTGATTCTTCTGAGTTCTTACTGTTTATAACCAGAAATTATGAAAAACATGCATTTCATGGCTTGAAATAATGTCAAGAAACCCGAAAACCATGAAAAATGGGGAAAAACAAGGGTTTTGGGCGTATAAATGGGGAAAACCGTCGATACACATCAACTAATCTTTCAATTTTGTTGCAAATGAACTAAGGGCCACAGCCCACAAACTGGTTTCAATTTTCAGCAATTTAAAAAATTACAAGAAAATGGAAAAATGGCGGGAAAATGATAAAAACACCATGAAAAATGGGGGAAAAATACATTTGGGGCTACGAAAAATATAGAAAAATAGGATTTATGTTTGTTGATGTATAGCAAGGCTGGGGCATGAAGTTGTGCTTCAGTTCAGCCTTGTTTATATGTTTTAGTGCGTGTTTCCTTCCTTTCTCCACATAAAATGACAAGGAAACCCTAAAAGAAATGAATGCAATGATGCACTATCAACGGGGAAGGGTAGAGTTGTGGAAAAAATGGTTAAATGCCGCTGAGCATGATGAATAATTTGCTGATTTTATATGTATTGCATCTAGGACGGAATAATAATGATAAAAATTAAAACCTAGTAGCACGAAGATCACTTCGGTGCTAGGTGTTGCAACGAAGCACAAAGCGGTTAGAAAGAAAAGCATGAAAGAGATGTTTTGCACTTGCACGCTGCTGGTTTTCAAAATGTTTGAGCACTAGGCATCCACCTCTTTGCATGATCATTTTTAAGGAAATTAAAAGTATCAGAGTTAGCTCCTGGATATGCATAGCAATTGTTTTCAGTAGGCCTGTGACCCACCGTTGAGAGTGTGAGGTTCCTATGCTGTAGGCTAGTCGTGGGATCAAAAAGGGGAAATCAAGTAAGGACAATGGTACATTCCTGGATACGTTTATTTGGTACCTTGAGCGACGTTTGTGCGAAATGTCTAAATGTTGAGCGGCGCATCGAGGGGCCAATCCCCAAGGTGTAGGAGAGTCGCAGAGGGTTGACGGCATTCAGCCGTAGGAGGAACCCCATGTGTATGTGATTCGAGCCTTTTGGCTATGTGAAAGGGACTCCCTCTGAGGAGCAATATTGGGTTAGGATCAGTTGGACTACAACGTATTACAAACGCAATGTTTAGGAAGGCAGAGATTTTGATAGACGCTCCTGGCCGCGAGGCCGAGGGGTTGTCTTGCGCATAGTGACGAGGTCCGGCTAGTGCATGAGCTAGTGCCGGCCCGTTTTTAGGTCCATCAAGTATATTTTAGTTAATTCCTAAAGGTGTAGAAATTATATATTGTACCATTAGTCTTATTCCTTTGGAAACGAATCATTATAAATGGTTAAATTCATAAAAGGTTTCTTTCGATGCTCAAATTACTAGGAAGTTATCTTTGCTAATTGCACATCTTAGCAAGGCAAATGTTGTTATTTGGCATAAGTTCAACTTTTAGGAAAACGAAAGTTAAATTAAACTGTATTGACTGGAAAGTAAATTGTCACAAGGATAGCAAAACCGTGACAAGACGGTTAATATTACCTTCCAAAAGATAACTAAACCAATATAAACATAGAAACATTCATACCCTAAGCACTTGACTACTTTCCTTACTATAGAGACAATAGATTCGTAAAGATAAGGAACTAGGGTTTGTCCCTAAGGTTCTTAAAAGAAGAAACCCTAGGCCTGACATACGTCAGAACAAATTATTCCATCGCAGGACTTGCACATCAAGTACGAAATCATTTAGTCTTGTGATTAATTCACAAGGAGATAGGGTAAAAACCCTCTTCAAGGATGGCAGATCCCTACGCAAGTTATCTTGCAAAAGGACGTATTTTTGGATATCCTTCTAAATAAGGAAAATTGTAAACCGGAAACTAGCATATCTAAGGAACTTTAGGGTTGACCGAGTTGGGTTAATAAGGTACGCCCTACACCAGAATGTAAAGGATTTTGCCAATTTACAAGACACCTTGGAGACGAGTGCTGATACACTCAAAAGGAAAGAACACTTCCTTAGCAGTTTGCCAAACAACTCAGTTGATTAATGGAAATGTTTGTGCTTGCTAGAGATTTTAGGGCTCTGTTTGAATTATGAATTACAAATTAAATGAGTACCTATGCTTCAGGTTGAAGGCCTGAAGGGAGTGGCAGCTTCAGTTACCCCCGACTGCCTGCCTGACCCTAACCAAGGGGGTTGTTGACTGCGTCGGGAACGTGGACCAAACCCGCAGCGAGAGGTCTCTTCGTTGAGCTCTACTTGGAGCAAGAGGACGCTTGGGTGCCAAAGGGGGCTCTGGCTGTAAATCCCTTGCCTTCCGGGTCCTGCACAAGAGGCTAACGTTACTCGGGATTGGATCTTGAGGCCCGCATACTAGTTTACGGGCGGAAGCTTGGAATAGTGATCCCTGGGAATCATTGGATAGCCTTCGCGCGGATTATGGACAAGCCTACGGGTGGAACTCCTTGTATTTCAAAGATAAAATGATGAAATGTTAAAAGAACTTGCTTGATATTGTTTTTCTATGTCACGTGATAAGATTACGTGAAGGAACCAGTGCTTAACAGGGTTAATTAAAGAAGCTAATTGTTATATGTCAAATTAATGTGTTAGATAATTACATAACTAAAACAAACAGAGGAAAGTGCGGAGGATGGGCCATGGGTCTGTCCTACGGTTAGGTGGTCCCAGTTAGCTGGGAACTTTTCTCAAAAATCTTGAAGAACAGCAGGATGATCATCATCATCAAAACGAATAACGAGAATGATGACCTAGAGTTACGTCTTACCCGATTTACGCTGTTTTAGGGGAACGGAATGGGACTATGCCTTATGGTAGAGGGGTTGAGCCTTACATCCCTCTCGTCTCCCATTCTCCTTGAACCAAGTGCAACGTGAATCCGCTTCGGACCTGGCGTTTCTGCGTGAAGAAGTTCGCTCGGGTCTGACGCTAGTTGCTGTTAGCTAATGACCAATGAGGAAAACCCTAATTTCGGTCGATCCTAAGTGGGGAACGGCCAGGATACTTCCGCTATGTGGCAGACGCGGGAAGACCTAGATCGCAAAACCCGTAACATTCCATGGGAGTGCCAGGTGGAGTTTTCTAGACATCCTTTCCAATGGACTGCTAAGACATGTCCTGGACGATACTAGCGGACACGTTACACATATGAGATAGAATACGCATGCGCTAAGAAATTTTCTTACTTCTAAAGAATTTGCGCATTTTTTTTTGCATTTGTTGATGGCATCTATCTTGATTGGCGAAGATTTGCATCCATAGGGGCCACGTAGATGACCGGGACTAGGACTTCTTCCACTCCAAAAATTGACTTAGCTCTAGAAAGGGTAAGATGCACCTCTTCTAGCCTTGTCAAAATCCTATCACAATCATGGATATGGTTAACTACAAATGTCTTGCAACCATCTTCGTCAAGCTCCTCATTCTTTTCATTGTCTTTACATCCCTTGATAGATACATCATCAAGAAATGGAAGAGTAAGTTGTAGAATAAAGTCCCTTAAGACTTTGTGCATGGCATTCATCATATGGGCTACAGAGTTTGTTGCACCTTGTGGTAGAATGCACATGCGGACCAATCCAAGAGGTGTCTTCATTGTGGTAATCTCTCAGCTTTCTACTGAAAGCTAAAATTGGTCATATCCCTGAATATAGGTCGCCCATAGAATAAATTTCTCTACCTGCAAAAACTTCAGCAAACTCATTACCAATTGGATGTGAACCAACATTTTGGATTGTGACACGATTGATAGGTTGTAGATCTTGAATGAATCATAAAGATCCATTTTTCTTAGGCAAAGTAAATGATCGGTTTCAGTAAGATGCTGAAGAAGGTTTCAAAATATTCATTCTGATCTTTTCATTTAGAAGTTCCAGTAATTTGGGCAAATGCGCCCTTGGAATAGGAAAAGGTTTGAGGTTCCAAGGTACATGTGGAACTGTAAAAATGACCATAGGAGCCATAATATTTGGATCTACACAGCCTATTTCACTTGGCTAAAATACAAAAGCATTTCCATGTTTTATTAGCATTTGCATAAAAGAGTGTTTTTCACTGGCGAAAGGAAAGAATTTTCACCTATTTTGAGCTCTTTTATACTTTCAGATGTGAATTTGTGACCAATTTTTGGAGGATCACAAAAACTTGGCGGATTTGCTGCCCTATCATCCAACCCTTCACTTTTAGGAGGCAGTGGGACTACCACAGGCTTGACTTCTTATCCACTGTCTTGTATTTTTTCTCCACTTGCGCTTCAATCTTGTTGAGTAAACCAATGTCTTCCTGCTCAATAAATTCTTGAATTGTTTTGAAAAAAATCCAATGTATATACTTCTATGGATTGAATTTCAACCTGGTTTTCTGTATGAGTAGTTGCATATATTTTAGCCAATGTGGCAGTAGTAATCAATCCAAAAAAAAGCCTGAAATATATTCATTTTCAGTCATCATGTCATAATTTTTTAGCTCACTTTTTACATGACATAAGTATTTTCTTTCAGCTTTAGTCATGGCTGGAAGAGACTTATAACAACCCATACTATTGGCTGTACATACATACAGATTTACTAAAGACACAATTTCTGTAGCATAAGGAGGTTCAATCTTTTTACAATAGACTTTATAGCTACATAATTTTTGAAAAATTGTATTAATTATTCAAATCCTTGTATTAATTATCCAAGAGCCAAAATCTTCTCCCATGCAAAGTATCAAAGAGTAGCATAGAATAAGGGACTTAAAGAGTAAAAAAGAGATGAGACCAATCAATTAACCAAAAATTGGTTAGGATGACTAAGAAAAAGGGAAAACCCTAACCCTAGAATTGATGTATCAAAGTAATGAGCTTTAATTCGAATGGTTATTCTTGTGTGTGTAAACATTTCTCCTCTACTTTCTTACTCCAAAGTCTTGCTTAAGAGAGAGTATATGTGTGTGAGTGTGAGATTAAGAGAGAGAATGTGTGTGTGAGTGAGTGGTGAGGGACAAGGAAAGTGAACCTCTAGTCTCCTCTCTAGTGCTCTCTCATGCCCACTATGCTTTCACCGATGTGATGAGATTCATAAAGGGTTGAGGGCCAATGGAGTATTCACTTAGATTGTGAAGCGAGGTTTTGCAACCTTCTTGGTAGGAGATACATGACTCTGTGCTTGATACAATGGTTTGTTTCAATTGGTATGTGAGTATCTATGTGGTGAGAGCTAGTCTACGATGTGTGCATCGAAGCTCTTGAAAGAATAATACTATGCCCAATAGTCTCAACATGTTGAGCATGCCACGCAACATTTTTGTTTCATTGCTTAGACAAAGGGGATGTAGACCAGAGACTACTAGTATGGATGTTACCACAAAATAAGAGGCTTCAACTATGGAGAAATCTAGAATAGGGTGTCATGTAAAAAAACAAGTGGCTTTTTCAGCCAAATTTGGAGATTTAATGCAAAAAGAAGGATTAGTGAAATCGCACACGTCGTGATCGTAGTTTATAAACACCAAAGAGTGCTTCAAACGGAGAGAAGAATGAGTGATCAGGAAGAATTCTAACCAGGTGTCTTGTGCTTTTACCCCCCTTTTCGGAGCCAACAGAACCATCAAATTTGTGGTCTGAGCATCATATTGTTGATTTTGCCAAGATCCCCCCCATAAAGAACTCTTCTTCTTAGCCACAACCCATCCTCTCTAATTTAGCTATAAATAAGAGGCATGGGGACATTTTCCAAAATAGCCCATTCCCTTCCCTCAGCCACGCATCGGCTGGGGGAAGGTAATTAAAAAAATTTGCATTTAACCTATTATTTTCCTCTTGACCTCCTTCTAAGAAGATGTTCACTTGCGGTTATGCAAGTTCTTTTACTTCGGTCCCGTTCTTGCCAGTGGAAAGTCATGATACTTCGCGTACAGCTTAAAGATTTAACCATCGGTAACTTCAATGTCAGAATTTGTCATTTGCATGAGACTCACGTGGGCTAGTAATAAAATTTCAACAGAAATATTACATTCTCTCCCCCTTGGAGGAATCGAGATGTTCTCATCTTGAGATAAATTGGGGATATTGATGGATGAGAGTGCTTTCATCCATCGAAGTGGCATCCTCCTCAGGATAATATTTCCACTGGACGAGGCATTCTCTTAGGGTTCTAGATCTTAGTTGTCTCTCCCTAACATCTAAGATCCTGCCAGGCCGTAGCTCAAGGACTCCTTGGCTAGGCATTACAACTTGTTGGTCATCAAGTACATGGCTAGGATTAGGTACATACTTCTTCAATACGCTGATATGGAATACATTATGAACCTTTAGGTTCCTAGGGAGTTGTAGTCTATAAGCATTAGGTCCTAGGCACTTGAGGATCTTGTATGGTCCACAATACCTTGGACTTAGCTTCTTGCAATCTCCTAAGGATAGGGAACTCTTCTTTGGCCATACACGAATGAAGACCATGTCTCCTTCCTCGAAGGTTCTATCTTGACGCTTCAAATCCGCATATGCCTTCTGTCTGTCCTTGGCGGCTTGGATGTCTTGTCTTATTGAATTTACTTGGTCATCCATCTCTTCCAACATTTACCTTGAAGCTTCAACCCTCAAGGTTGGATCTGAGAAGTTTAAGGGACTTCGACAGTCATGACCATACAATGCTTGAAAAGGGGTCATCTAAATGCTTTGTTGGTAAGAAGCATTGTATGCAAATTCAACCAAAGGAAAGTAATGAATCCACCTTTTTGGTTCACGATAGCAGTGTGTGCCCTTAGCATATCCTCGATAACTTGATTGACTCGCTCCATTTGGCCATCAGTTTGGGGATGGTAAGTTGTACTAAAATAGAGTTGAGTCCCAATGGCTTCAAAGATAGCTCTCTAGAAGTGTGATGTGAAGAGAGAATCACGATCACTAATGATTCTTCTGGGTAACCCATGTAGCTTGAATATCTCCTTGATAAAAAACCTTGCAATGTCTGAGGCTTTATAGTTTGTCTAAACTGGAATAAGGTGTGCAACCTTAGTAAGCATGTCAACCACAACCATGATGGAGTTGTATCCTCCCTAAACTTGGGGTAGGGTAACAACAAAGTCCATATTGATGAATTCCCATTTCATTTGAGAAATGTCAAGTGGTTGCAACTTTCGTGGCATTTTGACATGTTCGACTTTGATAGGTTGACAAGACAAACACTCAGTGACATATTTGAGAACTTCTCCTTTAATCCTCTCCTAATAGTAGCTCTTTCTAACTGCATTGAGAGTCTTGGCATAGCAAGGGTGTTTTGAGAAAGGGGAATCATGAACTTCCCATAGTATCTTCTACTTAAGTGACTGGCTTGCCGGTATACATAATCTCGTTCTATAGTAGATAAGTCTACTATTGATAGAGAATTCATGATACTTAGCCTGTAGCTTTTGGTCCTGGTCCTTGATAGGAATCTCCCTTAGCATACTTTGATAGGCTGGATCATGGCATGCTTCTTTTCTAGCTAGTTCAAGTATTGGGTTGTTTGGCATGGACACCTTGTGGCTAGAGATCTAGCTGTTGATGGATTTTGCAAGATTAGTGAATTAAGGAATGCCTTGAGACTGAGTGCATCGGCAACTACATTCTCATTTCCCAGTTGGTATTTGATTTCAAAATCATACTCCTCTAGCACTTCAATCCACGGACGTTGCCTCATGTTGAGCTCGTTCTGGGTAAAGATCCACTTGAGACTTTTATGATCAGTTCACTAGAGTAAACTTTTTACCCAACAGGTAGTGTCTCCAAAGCTTTAGAGCATGGATGAAAGCTAACAGTTCTAGATCATGGGTAGCATAATTCTTCTCATGGCTCTTCACTTTCCTTCAAGAGAACATGTCCACCTGTTATCTTCAGGACATGTCTTAGCAGTCCATCGGAAAGGATGTCTAGAAAGCTCCACCGGGCACTCCCATGGAATGTTATGGGGTTTGCGATCTAGGACTTTCTGCGTCTGCTACATAGCAGAAGTATTTCGATCGTTCCCACTTAGGACCCGGCCTGAATTAGGGGAACGGAATGGGACTATGCCTTATGGCAGAGAGGTTGAGCTTCGTATCCCTCTCCTTTCCCATTCTCCTTGAACCAAGTGCAGCGTGAATCCGCTTTGGACCTGATGTTTCTACGTAAAGTAGTTTGCTCGGGTTCGAGGCTAGTTTCTGTTAGAAAATGACCAATAGGGAAAACCCTCATTCAGGTCGGTCCTAAGTGGGAACGGCCGGAATACTTCCGCTACATGGCAGACGCAGAAAGTCCTAGATCGCAAACCCCGTAACATTCCATGGGATTGCCGGGTGGAGCTTTCAAGACATCCTTTCCGATGGACTGCTAAGACGTGTCCTAAAGATAACAGGTGGACACGTTACAGTTGGTATCAGAGCAAACCAACAAAGGATTTGTTTTTATGAAATCTTAATCAGATGAAGTAAAGCAAATGTTGCTGTCCCAAACCATTAGGGCCAAAAACGCTTCAAAAATGGCATTTGTAAGAAAGTGATTAAGTTGCTAATTAGTTGAGGTTTAGGAAGAATAAAACCTCTAAATTTGGTTGTCCAGATGTGATTAATGAGAGAATATTTGGTTCATTGAAGAGGTCGGCCATTAATTGCCCTCATCTTTTAATCCAGGTCAGGGGTCACCTTTTCGGCCGTTTATTGTCTTGGAACTCGAGAGATTTTGTATTTTCGAGATTTTCGTACGAACTTCGCATTTGTTTGCTCCCGCGTTTTCTTTCTATACACTATTCTCTTTTACCATTCCTTTTGCTGCACTTGCTTTCTATCACTGTGAGATTCTTGCTCGGTTCATTTGCTAGAATGTCTAGCAATACTACTTCAAATAACACAGGCGCAAGCACACGTAAATACAAGCTATCTATTCAGCTAGATCCGACTTACACATCTTGGAGAAGTATACATCATCGAGTATTGATAGATGAGATTGAAGCCAACAGGTTGCAAACACAAGGAATGAAGCATATACATTTGTGGGTGGATGGAAATATCTATCCCAGGGATCCTTCTACAGGTAAACCACCTCCTTTTTTGAATGTCCATGACTATATAAGATATGCTGGAGAAGGTTACAATGGAATGCTTGGCTATTGTATGAGGTTATACTCTGCATCTTACACATATATAGCTCAAGTGCACGAAATGAAAAAAGCACTAGAAACTACACAAACAAAAATTTTAGAGTTGACAAGTCAGATTGATATTTTGAAAAATGTTAACAATTCATTGCAGAATAAGCTAATACGCTTGAGAGAAACTCCAGTAGGATTTAGAGAGAGGAAGAGACCATTAAAAAATATAACCAGCTTGTGTGAGAGAGCAAAGAAAAGGAGACTAAATCTTACAAAGAAATATGTCTCTAACATATTAGGCATAAATATCCGAGAGAATGAGGAAAGAATCAAACTTTTGAAGGAAACCATGAATAAGAAAGACATTTTGAGGATTCTTAAGTCACCAGAAAATGTGGATTTGAGAGGTCCAACTTTGAGAGAGTTAGTGAAGGATTTAAAAGGCACAGTGAAAGCAAATGAAATCGTAGAGACATGCGATACTGTGGGTATAAGTCGAAAAGGTTACCGTGCTATCTCTGGATTATGGTTTAAAAATCTTAAATGCAATAGGGTAACTATATTTAGATTGCCCCGAGCCCTTGCAGTTTCCACTGCAAGAATTTCCATGAATCGCAAGATTCCACATGTTTTTGGAGATTACTTTCACATCGAAAGGTCTATGTCCTATGAAAAACAAAAAAAACAGGCAATTTTTTATTACAATGAGTTTAACAATATATGGGTTGATCTAAAAAAGGTGCAAATTGCAATGGTTTACATGTATAAAATCACAGTAGAAGAAAGTTATGGTGTTCTAAAGTTTGCCTTGAAGTTGGATGAAGCACAGATTCAAAAGGGACAGAAGATGGAAAGAATTAGCATTTGCCTCATGAACATGGCATTGGACCATGGCAATGGCGAGGGCAAAGCTCCATTGCATAAGATCCAATCCGAGATGGAGATTTGGTGGATTGGTGCAGCCCAGGTACCAATTGAAAATCATCAAACGTTGAAATGGTTGTTCAACCATACAGGTATTCCAAATATCATTAAGTCTCAAAGTGAAGGCGAAATGTTGGTAGTTGATGGGGTTGGTAAATATAATGTGGAATGGCATATGAGTGCTGATTTGAAAACTATCAAATGTATGCTTGGAATATGTAATGGTGCAAATGCAAAATATCCTTGCATTTATTGCATGGAAAGTATTGGATCCAAAGATTGGAGTAGTTTGCGACCAGTAAGAAGAGCCCCAAATAGAGACTCTATAGATTTGAGTAAATTTAAAAACATAGAAGATCCCATTCTTTCCATCTCTCTTAAGAATGTTCATATTTGTACTTTGCATGCAGAGATTAGAATAATCGATAAGCTTCTCAGGTTGCATCTTGACTACGCATATTCCATTAAGCCATTATCTTTATCAGATGAGTGTATTGATAAATGCGAGGCATTGCTATCGAAAATGGGATTTCATGGGGGCCAAGTTCACTTGAGAAAGGATCCAATACTTTCAGGAAAAACAAGAGATATCTTGGCCGATGTCTCTATGGGAGGCTCAAAATCTAGACGATTCTTAGGAAATCATTCAGGAAAGCAGGTGAATGCGGCTTGGGAGTGTTGGAGGGCGCTATGTGATATCACAACAAATGTTGCAAGCACGCAGAGGCTTGCGTTTCTTAGAATGGAGGTCTGGATACACCTTGATGTTTTTCTGAAACTCCTCAGGCAACATAAGACAACATATACATATGCGGAAGAGTTCAAAAGATCAATCACAAAGCTTGTTCAGGCGATAAAAGAGGCATGGGGAGAAAAAGATATCACTTTTTATCTGGTAAAGTAATAATTATTTAATATGGGCTTATTTTGATAGGTTTTTCAATTGGTATAAAATTTGTGTTACTTTGTATTGCAGTATATTCTTTATATTCATGGACCTTTCTTTGTGGAGGAGCATGGCCCCTTAGCAACTTATAGCAACCAAGGCATGGAAAAATCCCACTACCAAGCACGCACAAGTTATTTTCGAAGCACAAGGCATGGGGGAGGAGTTACAAAAAGCAATGCTTTGGAGGAGCTATTCAACTGGTTTTTTCGACGACAACTTCAAAGAATGTAAATAAAAGACGGCAATGACACATGAGCAATCGCACTTTTATATATAAGAAAGAATATATACAAAGCTAGTTTTCCAAAACTCTCACATTCTCTTCCTCCTCAGGAATCTTTCCTCTATAACGTAGAAATTTTTTTCTCTTGTAGCCAGCTATAGATTTTACATCAGTTCTGTTTGCAACTAAGGCGTAGGATGAAAACGCCAAAAAGTATCCTGCTCTAGAAGCAGAGTAACCTGGACCGTAGCCAAAAATCCTAATTGTTGCAGTCTTTTCCAAAAACATTATTTTGTGGGCATTATATTGTAATCCTGAGAAACCTAGAAGCCTTGTAAGAGCTTTAATACAAAGTATCCGCCATGCTACGTCCTCTGAGAAACTACTATGAAGTACAAAAAAGGATTCAGGGTCAATCCTAGCCAAGTAGTGGCCGAGTGCAATGTCTTTGGTGGTGTTACTAGCAGCTCTCGATCCTTTGCCACGCCCCAAGAAGTTATCTGTATCGGCAATCTCCAACTGCAAATAAAACCCATACTGAATGAGCATGAAATGTAAACCTACCAATGTGTAAAAGCAAATTCAAAATTATCTTACCACTTGATTTTCATCGTACTCCAATTTAAACGGATTCCATAAATTAATTGATGATGCTGTCTCATTGGTGTTAGTCAATTCTTTAACATATTCAGACTCCTCTCTTCCAAAATTGGAAATGCCGAGCTCGCTTTGAATGCGATTGAAGTCCTCATCAGTGATCCTCAACTCTTTCTCAGCTTCTTTGGCCTTTTCAAAACAAAGAGAGAATGCCTCACCAGCATCAATAAACTTATCATCTAGAGTTTCTTTATCAAGTTTCAGAATCTCTTCCTTTGATTCATTTTCTGTGTCAATTATCCCATTTGCAGCATCAGAAGCCTCTGCAATAATTGCAAGACAATAATCTTCCCTGAGATTAAAAAGTTTTTGAATATCTGATAGTAAAATGTACTCCTTGTCCTTGAAAGGTATACATGGCAGGGAAGGAACAATATGGTGAGAACTCTCATCAGGTTGAGGGTTTGTATCTCCTTGGCTCTCCTCAATGATAGTCTCAGCTTTGAAGTGAGCAACATCCAAATTCTCAGCAATGGAAGCCTCAAAATGTGTATCTACAACCTCCTCTGTTTCCCTTTCATCTGCTAGATCATCCAACATGCAAACTGCTAGATCATCCAACATGCAAAAGCTGGCAGTCTTTGCTCCTTCCAACTGTTGCTCCTCAGCTTTCACAGGGTATTTGACAAGGCTGAAAATAATAAAAGCAGCAGATTTTCTCATCATCTTGCAGTTTTTGGAATGAGTGCAGGAAAATATGTCTATTGAATGAAACCTCTCCAGAGGGTGGGCCCTGCACTTTCTAGTAAATACTGCCTTTTCATTTCCTGTTGACCCAATGGGAACATGGACATATTCAATTGTGCCAACTTCAACAGAAGGACCTGCAAGAGTTTCAAACTCCAAAAAGTCCTCCATTATATATTTTTCACAAGATTTCAGAACTTTGTCAAGTTCCCAATCAGGATTAAAAATATTTTTCACAACTCCATAGAATGAGAGATCCATTCCATTCTGAAGCATAAAATCAAGTAGTCTCTCTGATGGAGTGATATCAATGAGCTCTGATACTCCTTGACCTCTCACTACTGACGTTCGCTTCCCTGGAGATGTACTTGGCTTTCTCACACTGGTGGCAGAGGATGGAGAGGAAAAAGAATACACAGGCTGATCAGATGTTGATGCACTTGAGCCTTTTGAAAGCCTTCTTCTTTTACCAGTTCCTGAAGAAACCTTGGATTCTATGGGTTCAGACATGTTTCCAACTTCTGACGATACGGCGCGATAAGAGAGAAACGATTCAGACGGAAAGGCCCCCTCGCGCCGTATCGGTGATCCCAGTAAGAAGCGCTAGAGCCACAAAAAAAGTGGTCACACGAGCTTGAGGAACGCTGAAAGAAGACTAGATCTAGAGAACCTCCAAAACGAAGCGAAGAGAGGAGAGCGAAGAAAACCAACAGTCGCTCTCGCGCCGTATCAGCAATAGAAACAGACGTCGAAAACCAAAAAAAGCCGTACAGATAAGAAACACACCCTTATGTAGGTGCGGATTATGCCACCTGGCAGTATCCGTTAGTCTCATACACGTGGCAGTAGCCATTGGGCAACACGTGGCCGATAACCACGTGGCGAACAAGTGGACCGGTCATTACTTGACACGTAGCATATGGACCATAAATGCAGATACGTGGCACAATCAGTATCGGACACGTGTCTGACACATGTCATGATTTACCTGGGTATATAAGTGGTCATTTTTCCGACGTGTACACTTTTCATTTCTCGAGATCTTCCCGCATTGCTTGTCGATACGGTGTGATACAAGTCCTTCTTTCGCTAGCAAAAAGAGGTGTGCCGATACGGAGCGAGGGCGTCCAAACGGTGTGCTCGTTTCCTCCGTATCGCGCCGTATCGGCATCTGATCTCCAATACGGAGCGAGGGCGTCCAAACGGTGTGCTCGTTTCCTCCCTATCGCGCCGTCTCGGCATCTGATCTTCAATACGGAGCGAGGGCGTCCAAACGGTGTGCTCGTTTCCTCCCTATCGCGCCGTCTCGGCATCTGATCTCCAATACGGAGCGAAGGCGCTGTTCCATTCTGCTCGCTTTGTTCATATCGCGCCATATCGGAATTGCTCATTTCGTCTTTTTCCTCGCCAATTTGTCTTTCAGTTATTGTCCTTCTGGTTGTTATTTTTGCTTTTCTGGATGGCAAGGACAAAGCAAACTACAAGAAGAGTGTATCTAGATGGGAAGGACAGTGGGGGTAGAAGAAAGTTAAAATTTGATGAATCTAAGGGGGTAGAAGAAGCTGGTCCATCACAAGCTCCAGAGCATTTTACAACAGAAATCCCCCCTACACCAGGTGTTGTCCTTACATCTTCTATAAATGTTTCTTCACCTGAAGTTGAGGAAGCAAAGGATGAGGCTTACCCTGTGAAAGATTCATTCCCTACAATGGTACCTGAGCCCACATCTGCTGAAGCCACTGAACACTCCAAGCCACAAAAGAGAAAGAGGAAGTCCAGGTTCTTCTATATGCAGAGATGTTTCAGTGAGATCAGGAAAGCCCAGAGAGCTACACAGCATGTCATTCCAAAAGCTGCTTTTATAAGGGTGGTTAAAGAGATCTCTGATAGATTGTCTCAAGTGGCAACTGTCTCTGGTCTAAATAAGAAGTGGCAACTCTCAGCCATTCTTGCCCTGCAAGAGGCCGCAGAAGATTTTGTTATTGATTTCATGAACGACGCTTACATTGCTCCCGCCCATGCTCATAGGATCACCCTTATGAATAAAGATTTCAGCATCATCAGCAGAGTGAGGTATAGGTTTGACAAAGTCCTGAGGCCCTTGCCTTCCAATGATCAAAAAGCCTTTGAAATCCTTAACATTCCCCCAAAATTGTCCAGGAAAGAGAAAAAACTAAATGTTGAGGATGTTAGTCACCTTTACCCTACAAGGGGTGCCACCCAGCAGGAGGCTTTCTTGAGTGAAGAGAATCAGGAGGTGTTTGAAACTGAAGACGATGTTTACAAGAGGAAAGCCGCATCACTTGCTCCCGTTAACAGTGAGAGGATGGGCAAAGTGTATGGACAGATTCTTGTGAATGTTGCTGGGGAACCTGAGGAGGAATATCTTAGTATATCTCCCGAGGACAAGCCCATGTTGGAAAAAAGGGATCTCCAACTATCTGACTCCGTGGTATTTTGTTGCATAAGGTAAGGTTTTTTGTTGCATAAGTTAAGTCTCATAGGTTCAATTATATTTTGGATGAAATTGGTATTGAATAGCTTTTGCTATTATCTGCAGGGCATTGGTCTCCTCTCTCACTCTCGATATCCGAAGAACCATATACATTGTTGATCCACTTCTCTCTGTGGGACTTTTTGCAAAATCTGGTTCTAATATTTCACCATTTTTTCGTAGCTTCGATAGTGTGAGAAATTACCACATCTTTTTCCCTTATGTAGAAAGGTATTTTTCTTTTTCTGTAGAGGAAAATTTATGTTCATTTGCTTTCACCCTTCTACTCACCTCTTTTATGAATTTGTAGAGGGCATTGGAGTCTCATCTACATTAATTGTCTTTCAAGGGAAATTATCTTTATGAATTCTCTCAGCGGTGTTCACGGTCAAGCACGAATGTATGTTGGAAGAAAACTACTTACTTTGATTTCTTTTATAAATAATATTTTGAACTTACAAAGCTTCCTTTTGCAGTGTTGCTAGACTCGTTTCTACATTTTTGGATACAACATACGAGGATCTTGCTGATCCTCAAAGGCCGTATACTTTTCTTCTACAAGAAGTTCCATTGCAAAGCGATGCGCATTCTTGTGGATGGAGAGTTATCTCAAACATTTGCAGAACAGTGGATTCAAAGTTGTTACAAATAGAAGGAGTGAATGTAAGTTTATTTCATTTGATGTTTGTGTAACCCTTATCATGATGTCTTTTCACTAACTTATAATATTTATTCTTACAGTGTAGAGACTATCCTGAATCATATGTTTGGTGGATAAGGGAGAGATGCATCGAGCTGATTCTAGACAAAGCAATCACACTGTATGATCCTGACTCCCCTCTTCCTCCCAAAACTTCAATGGCCAAGGGCACAAGCAAGGGAAAGGTCAAGGGAAAGGGTAAGGACAATGGCAATGGTAAAGACAAGGGCAAGGGAAAAGGCAATGGGACCACTGCTGCAGAGTCTAAGAAAAAAGGAATGCCAGTGCTCTCTCCTCTTAAATTTGATCCATCCCCTCTTAAGCCCCAAGAAAAGAGACTACCTGTAAAGGTCAAATTTTTTCAACAATCAAAGAAAGGCCTTGTGAGAAAAAATATCTTTGAAGAAATCGATAAAGAATGAAAATAGCAAACATAAGCATACACGAGCCTTTTTATTTTGGCTTTGTACATTTTTATGCAATTTTTGTACCTCATTGTGTAATGAAAATTTTCACTTGTAAATCGAATGTAATGTACATTTTATACACGAGCCTTATTATTTTGGCTTTGTACATTTTTATGCAATTTTTGTACCTCATTGTGTAATGAAAATTTTCACTTATAAATCGGATGCAATGTACATTTTATTTATACATATTCGAAAGGCGACTTGCTTCACGATAGCTTATGAAGTTCCCATTAAAAAATATCTTAAGGACAGTCTATTAAGATAAATAATGAAAATTTTCACTTATAAATCGGATGCAATGTACATTTTATTTATACACATTCGAAAGGCGACTTGCTTCACGATAGCTTATGAAGTTCCCATTAAAGAATATCTTAAGGACAGTCTATTAAGATAAATTCCTGCCAAGTTTTCATTCTCAAGGCCCCAAACTCACAATTGTGGGAGACAAACAACTCGTACAAAAGAAAGAGCGCTCGGCTCTTTTACCAATTGTTACACCATTCACTTTGAACTTATATCTAGGGGATGTATTGTCTAGCAATTCCAAGGTATCCCTCACATCTTTCAGACTCCAATTGGAAGTAACATTCACCTTCTTTACTTCATGCGGAAAAACGTGCACCACAAGTTTATATGGTGTGTTATCTGTATCAGAATCCAAGGGAACCCAAATACCCAATCTTAGTTTGTATCGCCTGTAATCAAAGCCCAAAGCAAGATTTTGGCGAGGGATACTGTAAGCCAAAGCCAAGGATTGAGGGCATGCACTGCACCTCAAGATATCACCTTTGTGATAGCACTCTCTAGATTTCCAATGCGTCCCTATAGTGTTGTCCAAATCCTCTTCCGAAAAGTTTCTACTTAACCAGGATACCTTCGGTCTTTGTAAATTTGCTGTTTTGAAGCAAGCCACGAAGATATGGAGGGGTACAAACCATGATAAACGCATTCTTCTTGAGATCCTTCCAGCTGTCATGGACTTTTTAATATCCTGAGATATTTTGAATTTGAAACTCTGCACTGTTACCTTGTCAGGAATCTCCCAATTTAGAGATGAAAGACTTGGCAATGGCAAATCTTTGATATTCCCATACCTATCCGCTTTAGAGGGAACCACATACTGTGCATAATATATAAAAACCTTGCATTCACTATAAAAAGACACAGTTTGATCGGCATAAATAATGTCTGCCAATACCTTATGAATGGCATGGAAAGTCCCACTTAGGCTTTCCACAGGTTGCCATTCAATACTTATTGACGGAAAGATATCTACAATGACGAACCGTTTGTTAGAACTTGCATAAATGGAAAAGAATTATATACGTTATTCAACTTATAACTTACAATGTGTTTGTTGGGGAACACGTTCGTTTGGAGGCAAGTGCATATCCTTGGCCATGTAAACATGTTGCACCTTGACAAACCAGCCTTCCAGCATAATTTTGAAGGCAATGATACGCCCCTTCCAGTGATGTTTTATATCTTCTCGTTTTCTTCTTTTCACCTTATGGGAGCCCTTGCAAGATGGCAGCATGGTAACCCAATCATTTACAGCAAAGGTTTTGGGCTCAAAATTTCCATCTACTCCCTGGCTATAGACTGTGCAAGAGTGTATTAAACGAGAAGGGCGCCTGGAGGAAGCCATGAAAAGAATGAAAGCGCAGAGAAAGAAGCTCAAAGAGGGGTGAATGAACTAAAAAGTAGCGCCAAGAACCCAAATGAGTATGTATTGGGCGCCAAAAACAATATTGAAAGATCTCCCGACTTTCAAAAAACTCATTATTAATTTCATCACATCTCTGTCATGTATTTTGTCAGATTTGTAAGTAAATAACGTCTTTGGGACTCCAAAACATGTCAGACTTTAGGGGTTTTGGCTAAAAAAGAAGAGAGAATCACGAAATGGACTCCACTATCTCTAAAAAAGAGGAGACAAGAATACCATATTCTTGCACACGTGGTGAACTCTCTTTGGCCCTTTCCTTAATCCCGTGATTAACAAAAGTGCATTTTTTGAAGCGTTTTTGGCCCTAATGATTTCCTTACTTCAATGCTGTCTTGCAGAATTATGAAGCATGGAACAGGTTCTTAGTGTTCCGAGTCATGTTTATGACTGGGATGCATTCCCCGGATTATCAACAAAGGGTTGGGATGATGAACATCCTAGAGCGTATCTATAATCCATCGCCTTTGTACGTGGAATGAAGATGGACGGGTGCCTCAGGAATCTACTATATAGCCGCCCACCGGTTTGCATACCTTCATACCAACCTAAAGAGGATCAAGTGGTTGGAAGGCTTGAAAGTCGTGAAGCTGCTCATTTTTGTGGAGGCTCATGTGAACTCAACTTTACATATTCGAGGTCAGAGGGTTGATATGAACTCATATGTATATGAGGAAGTAACCCATGTAATCCCCGCCGACAGGATTAAAGTGTTGGGGCGCCATGAGAAGAATGGGTTCCAAAGGAAAGGATACCCTGATCTTCCAATGACTTACTGATTCCTGAAGATTCATGACCTGAAACCATACTACTGTCAAGATTGTGGGAGAGAAGGAAGGAGTCTCACTTGTAGCTTTCTTGCTTGCACAATGGGGGAATACACACAAGGGTGGAGGCTGAAAACAATTTTCCTCTTCTTAGTTGTGTAAGCCAAAAAGAACTCTCATACAAAGAAATAGAAGAACCCTATATATGGGTCTCAAACCAAACTCAACTAACTAAGGTGGCATACTAACTGAGCCACGAACTAGAGTAGATAAGGATAGCTATCATGTAGCTATTATTCATGGGCGATGTACCAACCGCGTCTGCAACTGACAAGTCAGTGACATAAATACACAACGGTCACCCTAGCGTATCACGAGTGGAGCTCGATATCTCAACACTCCCCCTCGAGCTCAATCCCAATTCCTGCACACCAAGCAGGTCTCTGAACTTACGCAGCTTCTCTGCGCCCAATGCCTTCGTGAATATGTCAGCTACCTGATCCTCTGTGCTGACATAAACTAGATCAATAAGACCTAGTAAAACCCTCTCTCGCACATAGTGATAATGCACCTCAATGTGCTTTGTTCTAGCATGATAGACTGGGTTATTTGCCAAGTGTATACTAGTCATGTTGTCACAATAAATGACAACTGGCCCATCTGTAGACTGATGCATATCATAAAGTAGCTTATGCAACCAAGCTACCTCACATGCAGCCATTGCTGCACCCCTGTACTCAGCCTTTGTGCTCGACAAGGCAACTGTAGGCTGTTTCTTGCTGCTCCAAGTGACTGCAGCACTCCCAAAAGAGAACACATATCCACTGGTAGATCGTCTATCAGAAATACTACCAGCCAATCAGCATCAGTGTATCCATGTAACTGTATCTGAACCCCAATCTCATAAAATAGTCCATACTCCAATGTGGACTTCACATACCTGAGTATGCGTCTAGCCGCATCCAAATGTGGTTTCCTTGGAGCCTGCATAAATTGACTTACCAATCCAACAGCATAGCTCAAATCTGGCCTGGTAATAGTCATATAAATCAAGCTTCCTACTATGCGTCTGTACATAGTAGGGTCTTCCAAAAGCTCACCTGCATCTTCGCTCAGCTTCATATTCTGCTCCAAAGGAACTGAAATAGGCTTACAGCCTGTCATCCCATATTTGGACAGCATGTCCAATCCATACTGCCTCTGCAAGAGCTGTATCCCACTTGGTGATCTAATCACCTCAATGCCCAAGAAATAATGCAACTCTCCCAAATCCTTCATCTCAAACTTCTGCTTCAATAGCATTTTCACATGAAGGATATCTTCATCACTATCACCTATCATAATCAAATCATCAACATAAATGACAACTAGCATGATACCTTTCTCTGTTTTTCTCACATAAAGTGAGAAATCTACCTTGGAAATCTGAAAGCCAATAGTGACAAGATATTGTCCTATCTTGTCAGACCATGCTCTAGGTGCTTGCTTCAAGCCATACAATGCTTTCTTCAACCTGCAAACAAACTCAGGATGAACAGCATGCACATAACCTGGTGGCTGCTCCATATAGACCTCTTCTTGCAAATCACCATGCAAGAAGGCATTCTTTACATCCATCTGATGTAAAGACCATCCCTTTGATGCAGCCATAGCAATGACTGCTCTTACGGTTGCCATCCTTGCAACCGGACTGAATGTTTCTTCATAGTCAATGCCATATGTTTGTGCATACCCCTTGACTACTAATCTTGCATTATATCTATTCACAGAACCATCTGCATTGTGCTTCACCTTATAAACCCACTTACAGCCAATTGCATTCTTACCTTTAGGCAAAGGTACCAATTCCCATGTAGCATTTGCTTCCAAGGCATCCATTTCTTCATCCATGGCTTTCTCCCATTTTTCTTTTCCCATGGCTTGCTCAAAAGAAGTGGGTTCTGGTTCCTGTATCACTTTGACCATATAAGCATAGTGAATGGCTGTAAATCCATCATATTTCAGCCTATCCACAGGATACCTAGCTCTTGTAGACCTGCGCAAAATAGGTTCACTCCCAGGTGCTCTCAAAACATCCCTGGTCTTCCTTACTCCAGGTGTAACAATAGAAGGAATACCCAACTCATCATCAATGCTCTGTTCTGAGCCACTGGATTCACCATCCACAAAAGAGTGACCTGCATTCACATCAAACATGGGCTGATCTACCTTCTCTTTTCCTTTTCGTGATACCTGCATACCACTATCTGCATTGCTTTGAGAAGATTCTCCTGATCTCAATCTTCCTGTCCATGGCGAAGAATGTGAACCACTGCTAGAGGACGCTCCAGATCCACTAATATTTTGTGACTGCTGCTGTGAATTCTGTGCAGCATTACCATTTTGTGCATCTACATCATCAATCACATTTACTTGGTCTATACCAGCTACTCATCTCATCAAAAACAACATCTCTGCTCACTGTAAACTTACGAGTAGAAGGGTTATAGCATCTATACCCTTTCTGCTGCAAAGAGTAACCAATAAAGATGCACTTCTCAGCTTTTGGATCCAACTTGGATCTCAACTCATCTGGCACATGTACATAGGCAATGCAACCAAAAATTTTCAAATGAGAAATATCTGGTTTCCTACCAGTATACCTCTCCTCTGGAGTCATTCCATGTATTGCTGCAGTGAGAGTCCTGTTCATTATGTAGACTGCTGTAGCAACTGCTTCAGCCCAATAAAAATCTGGCAAGTCTTTTTCATTGAGCATGGCACGAGATACCTCTCCAATATGCCTGTTTTTCCTTTCTGCAATTCCATTTTGTTGTGGGGTATGACTGCATGAATATTGCTGCTTTATGCCATGCTCCTGCAGGAACCTTGCAAACTCATTTGAGAGGTACTCTCCCCCTCCATCTGACCTTAGGCATTTTATCTGCAGGCTTGTTTCTTTTTCAACCATAGCTTTAAGAGTTTTAAAATGCCCAAAAACTTCACTTTTCTTTTTCATAAAATACACCCAAAATTTTCTGCTATAGTCATCAATAAAAGTGACAAAATAATGACAGCCTCCAAGAGATGCAGCTTAAGTAGTCCACACATCAGAGTGGATTAATTCCAATGGCTTCTCACTCTCCTGAACATGTCTAGGAAATGGTTTCCTTGCCTGTTTTCCAAACTGACAGGCTTCACATACCTTATGCATTTCTGCAACCTTGAATTTGGGCAATCCTGCAACAATATTTTGGGCCTGCATTGATTTAAGTCGTTGTACATTAACATGACCAATGCGTTTATGCCAGATATCAATATCTGCAACTACACCGGTCCCATGTGCAAACATTGCTGCACTCAATTCAGACATGTCTGCATCCAACGTAAACATTCTGCCCTTCTTCTTTCCTTTTGCTATCAAGCGACCTTTATTTTTCATATCCTCAACAAAGCATCCATGAGGATTAAATCTGACCTGCAAGCCCTGCTCAACCATTTGACCAACAGAAACCAGATTCTTGGTGATATTCGGGACATGAAATACATCGGATAGGTATTTCTTTTTCCCATCCTACATAGACAAGGGAATTTTTCCAATCTGCACAATAGGATATGCAGTATCATCACCAGTCTCCACAAATCCTGGTTTTTCCATTTTCCTTGCATCCTCCATCCATTCTGCATGACCTGTCATGTGGTTTGATGCACCTGAGTCAACATACCATACATCATTGCTTTCTTCTGCACTTGTCACAGAATTGTTCATGTGCTGCACCATGAACAAATGCTCATTTCTGTCATCACCCTGTCTACTAGAAGATGCATAATTCTCTTATTGCAATTTCCCATTCATGATATCATTCTGCTTTTTATAGCAGTCTTTAGCCATATGATCCATTTTACCACAGTAGTAGCATTCAATATCACTGTTTGCATTTTGGCCTCTTTGCCATCCACCACGACCTCTTTGGCTCCCCCTGCCTCTAGAGTTACCACGTCCTCCTCCATAGGACTGGTTTTCTTGAGTTTGCTGCATATTCTGATTTCTACCACGGCCTCCAAAGCGGCCTCCTCTACCTCTGCCTCTACCTCTTCCAGCATTTGAGTAGAAGACAGCTTCTTTTGAAGTTCCTCCGGAAGAAGATGCACCACCATTTCTCTGCTCCTCAGAAATTAGAAGAGCAATCAACTTCTCAAAATCAGGAAATCTTTCACGAACTGAGATGGATGTCTGAAACTGTGCATAATCCTTTCCTAGACCATTCAAGGTCACAGAAACTAAATCATCATCTTCCACTGGCGACCCAATGGAAGCAAGTGCATCTGCAATCTTCTTCACCTTCATGTGGTAGTCATTGATGCTCATATTTTCTCTTTGCACATTATGCAACTCTTGCTTGAGCTGCATTTTCCTGGCTTGAGTATTTGTGCTATACATTTTTGACAAAGTATCCCATGCCTCCTTTGGCGTACTTGCATCCTGAATATGCACAATCATAGAGTCTGAAATACTGATAGACAGCAGTACATAACTTTCCTGGCTCTCTCATGCTATGCTTTAAATGCCTGCATTTGCTGTTGATTGGGAACATTAGGAAGAACTGCTTCTTCTTCATTTCCTGCAACAAATTCCCAATATCCTTTTCCCATAAGGAAATTCGTCATTCTAAACTTCCATGCTTGGAAGTTGTTCTTGTCAAGCTTTTCAGTGACAATCTGTGAGAGAGAATCAGATGCCATTACAGAATATTGCAAAAAATTCTGTCACTGCAAAAAACACAGCTTCACCCTCACAAGGGCAAATCTGCAAAACTGGCGAAAGTGGTATTTGACCACACAGCCACTTCCTAGTGACGATTTTGCATCAACAGGCAACAAGGATGAATCTGTAACTCCCAATGTCTCTGCACACAAGCATACGATGCAATTTCTACAGTAACTTTTCACCAACCTGTAGAACAGTGGTCGCACAGCATAAAACTGGGCCTTTTCTTGAGTGCGTGCAGAAAACTTCCCCCTCCAAAACAGGCCCCGAAATGGCTTCAAATAAAAAAAACAGGGTCGCCAAGGGCTAAAGCCCCCTCCCGCAGTATATACTGCCCTCTTGCTTCACCGCGAAGGGTGTCTCCACCTGAGACAATGTACTCTTGCAATTTCTGACTGTGCTACCTGCAGAGATCTGCTCCCAAAACAGAAAATGAAAGCAACACTGCTCCTCTTACCAGAACACCGCGAGCTTGGCTTGCTTTCTTGAGCTCCTTACCACGAACAAGGCTCTGATACCATGTCAAGATTGTGGGAGAGAAGGAAGGAGTCTCACTTGTAGCTTTCTTGCTTGCACAATGGGGGAATACACACAAGGGTGGAGGCTGAAAATAGTTTTCCTCTTCTTAGTTGTGTAAGCCAAAAAGAACTCTCATACAAAGAAATAGAAGAACCCTATATATGGGTCTCAAACCAAACTCAACTAACTAAGGTGGCATACTAACTGAGCCACGAACTAGAGTAAATAAGGATAGCTATCATGTAGCTATTATTCATGGGTGGTGTACCAACCGCGTCTGCAACTGACAAGTCAGTGACATAAATACACAACGGTCACCCTGGCGTATCACGAGTGGAGCTCGATATCTCAACACTACTATCCAGTTCTTGTAGATAAATGTAATACAACATTATTCTCCCCAAACTAAATGTTAACAGTTGCCGTATCATCCCAAGAAATGTTGTATTCCAAAAGGGCTATGCCCATATAAATACAATAATACTTCTTTTTATCAATGTATGTTTGTTCAAGAGAATTGATAAGAAGTTAAGTGGTTAGATTAGTTGGTTGATAGCTGAAATGGAAATGAAATATAAATCACAGGATTTATCATGTAATAAATTTAAGAAACCTTTATCCAGGCACAACCCCAGGTACAGATCCCCAGTTTGCCTCCTACATCAAGTACTGTTGTAATCCAGGAGAAGAAGTTTCTTCTCAAGCAGATTAAGCCGCCCAAATTTGATGGGAGAGGTGGGTCCGTCGAAGCAGATGCTAAAATTTGGATTGAATCCATGGAGGATTACTTCGAAGCAGCCGGTACTACACCCGCCAATCAGGCTATGCTCTCCAAGCTAAAGCTCATCGGCAAAGCCAGGCTTTGGTGGAAGCATTGGTGCAGAGATCAAGGGATTGCCGAAGGATCCGTTACCTGGGAGAAATTGAAGAAAGTCGTGTAGGGAAGATACTTACCACCTGTGTATTGCACGCAAAAAATGAATGAGTTCTATGAGCTAAAACAACTAGAACTCACTCTTGACACATACTACTTCAAATTTGTCTCACTTCTTAAGTATGCCCAAAGATGGACATAACACAGTAGGTGTCAAAATTTTGTGCTGGTTTCAATCCACCAGTGAATACCCGTCCTTGAATCTATGCACCCACAGATATTTAGGATGCACTCATTCAAGTTTCCCCTATAATTTAGGAGATGCAAGCTAGACCAAGTGGTAACAAAAATTGGTCTTATAATAACCTGAACAGAGGAGCATTTAGGCCTCAAATGAAGTGAGTTCAAGGTCACAATCAGGGAAAAAGAAAGAAATCAAGGACTAATAATGTCAACAACTTTGTTCCTACTCAAAGCAATGGCCAAAACCTCTGTTGTTTCCACTGCAACGGACCTAGTCATTTCAAGAGGCAATGTCCCAAGCTTGGAGGAGGACATCACCAAGCACCTTTCCAAGAAATTGGTCGTGGTCAGGGAGCCACTACCCAAGGCAGAGGAAGAACCGCATGTGTTGCCAACAGGGAGATGTGCGAAGAAGAAGAAGATCCGACCATGGAAGCAGAGTTTGAAAGGGCGACAGTCCATCCCGCTCTTCACAAGAAAGGCCCGAATCGCCAGTTCTCGGTTCAGGCTAGACCAAGAGGTAACAAAACTTAGTCTTATAATGACCCAAATAGAGGAGCATTTAGGCCTCAAATGAAGAGAGTTGAAGGTCAGAGTCAGAGACAAAGAAAGAAAGCAAGGACTAATAATGCCAACAACTTTGTTCGTACTCAAAGCAATGGTTGAAACCTCTATTGGTTCCACTGCAACGAGCCCGATCATTTCAAGAGGCAATGTCTCGATGACATTGCCAAGCAGCTTTCCAAGGAATGGACCATGGATAGGGAGCCGCTACTCGAGGTAGAGGAAGGACCGCCTATGTTGCCAACAGGAAAATGTGCAAAGAAGAAGATCCGACCATGGAAGCAGAGTTTGAAAGGGCGAAAATCCATGCTACTCTTCACAAGAAAGGGCCGAATAACCAGTTCTCAGTGATTCAGACACTGTCAGAATATCAAGGTAAAGGTTTCAAGACCTTGATTGATTGTGGCAGTACACATTCCTTTATCTCACCAGCTTGTGCAAAAAGATTAGGAATAGCCACAGTAGAAGCACCTATCTTGCTTGTGGCATTGGCAAATGGTCGTGAGGTTACTTGTACAAGGCAAACTGCTAAGGTGGAATTCTTTCTGGTAGGAATGACGACTTTCGTCAAATTTAGAGTCCTGAATTTAGGTATCCATGAGTGCCTACTCGGAATGGATTGGATTACACCTAATGACGCCCATATTCATTGTGGAAAGGCCCAAATTTCCTTTTGGAACTCTGAAGGGGATTTAGTCACAACTCAAGGTGAGGCTGGAGTGCCAAAAATTCAATTGGCCAAAGTATCTCGGATTATAAAGGGAGTCAGAAAAGGACTACCTATCTACTTGATTAAGCTCAACAAGTTAGATCAGAAGCAGGATTCTAGTGAGGGACCTTCATGGCCAAAGGAATACACGGATGTATTTCCTGAAGAGTTGACAGAACTCCCGCCTCAAAGAGAAGTGGATCATGAGATCAAGCTAGTACCAGGAGCTGCCCCAATTGCAAAGAGACCTTATAGAATGTCCATACTGGAAGCAATTGAGCTGAAGGAACAACTCAAGCAACTGCTAGATTAGGGCTACATCCGTCCTAGCAGTTCACCATGGGGAGCTCCAGTACTATTCCAGAAAAAGAAAGATGGAACACTTCGACTCTGTCTTGATTACCGAGGGTTGAATCAATCAACTGTCAAGAACAAGTACCCTATTCCTAGAATAGATGAGCTTCTTGATCGTCTTCAGGGTGTGAAGATCTTCTCCAAGATTGACCTCAGGTCTGGTTACTATCAGATAAGAATCAAGGACGAAGATATCCCAAAGACGGCCTTCAATACAAGATATGGACACTTTGAGTTTCTAGTTATGTCATTCGGGCTTACGAATGCACGTTCCGCCTTTAACACATTAATGCAGGATATCTTTAGGCCATATCTTGATGACTTCGTACTTGTCTTCTTTGACGACACTCTAGTCTATTCTAAACAGGAAGAAGATCATGAACCCCAACTTTGGATTATCCTTGAGACAATGAGGTCACATAAGCTGTATGCTAAGATGAAGAAGTGTGCATTCTTCAAACATCAGATTGAATATCTGGGATTCATCATATCAGTGGAAGGAATGTCAGTGGACCCAGAGATGTGCTAGAATGGCCATTACCAACATCTGTCAAAGAAATACGTAGCTTTCTTGGATTGATAGGATGGTATAGGGTCTTCATAAAAAACTATGCTTTGATTGCAACACCTCTAACAGACTTACTGAAGAAGCAAACATCCATTGCATGGCCAACTCCCGAACAAACTAGCTTTGATAGATTGAAGCAAATTTTGGTATCAGCACCTATCCTAAAACTTTCAAACCTCAGTAAGGAGTTCGAGGTAGTAACTGATGCTAGCATGCTTGCCTTACGATGTGTGCTCATGCAGGAAGGTCATCCTGTAGCATAGTCTTCAAGGAAACTGAAGAGTCATGAGAAGAATTATGCTACCCATGATGTAGAATTGTTAGCTGTCATCCACGCTCTAAAGCTTTGGAGACACTACCTATTGGGTAACAAGTTTACTCTAGTAACTGACCATAAGAGTCTCAAGTGGATCACGTCGGTGGATTGAAGTGCTGGAGGATTATGACTTTGAAATCAAGTACCAACCAGGAAAAGAGAATGTAGTTGCTGATGCAGTCAGTGGCAAGGCATTCCTTAATTCTCTAATCTTGCAAAACCCATCAATAGCCACAAAGGTATAGATCTCTAGCCACAAAGGTATCTATGCTAAACAATCCAATACTTGAACTAGCTAGAGAAGAAGCATGCCATGATCCAGCCTATCAAAAGATGCTAAGGGAGATCTCTATCAAGGATTAGGACCAAAATCTGCAGGCAAAGTATCATGAATTCTCTATCAATAGTGGACTTGTCTACTATAGAACGAGGCTATGTATACTGGCAAGCCAGTCACTTAATCAGAAGATATTGTGGGAAGCTCATGATTCCCCTTTCTCAGGACATCCTAGCTATGCCAAGACCCTCAATGCAGTTAGGAAGAGCTAATATTGGGAGAGGCTTAAAGGTGACGTTCTCAATTATGTCATTGAGTGTTTGTCTTGTCAACGTATCAAAGCCGAACACGTCAAGATGCCAAGGAAGTTACAACCACTTGAAATTTCCCAAATGAAATGGGAATTCATCAGTATGGACTTTGTTGTTGCCTTACCCCAAGTTTAGGGAGGATACAACTCCATCATGGTTGTGGTTGACATGCTCACTAAGGTTGCACACCTTGTTCCAGTAAAGACAAACTATAAAGCCTCAGATATTGCAAGTTTGTTTATCAAGGAGATATTCAAGCTACATGGGCTACCCAGAAGAATCATTAATGATCGTGATTCTCTCTTCACATCATACTTCTGGAGAGACATCTTTGAAGCCATTGGGACTCAACTCTATTTTAGCACAGCTTACCATCCCCAAACAGATGGCCAACAGAGTGAGTCAATCAAGTCATCGAGGATATGCTTAGGGCATAGTGCTGTCATGAACCAAAAAGGTGGATTCAATACTTACCTTTGGTTGAATTTGCTTACAATGCTTCTTACCAACAAAGCATTTAGATGATCCCTTTCCAAGCATTGTATGATCATGCTTATCGAAGTCCCCTAAACTTCTCAGATCCACTCTTGAGGGTTGAATCTTCAAGGCAGATGTTGGAAGAGTTGGATGACCAAATAAAGTCAATAAGATAGGACATCCAAGCTGCCAAGGATAGATAGAAGGCATACGCGAATTTGAAGCGTCAAGATAGAATCTTCGAGGAAGGAGATATGGTCTTCATTCGCGTACATCCAAAGAAGAGTTCTCTATCCTTAGGAGATTGCAAAAGGCTAAGTCCAATGTATTGTGGACCATACAAGATCCTTAAGTGCCTAGGACCTAATGCTTATAGACTATAACTCTCGGAGAACCTAAAGGTTCATAATGTATTCCATATCAGCCTATTAAAGAAGTATATATCTAATCCTAACCATGTACTCGATGACCAATAAGTTGTAATGCCTAGTCAAGGAGTCCTTGAACTAAGGCATATCAGGATCTTAGATGTTAGGGAGAGAAAACTGAGATCCAGAACCTTGAGAGAATGTCTCGTCTAGTGGAAAGATTATCCTGAAGAGGATGCCACTTGGATAGATGAAAGCACTCTCAACCATCAATATCCCCAGTTTATCTTGAGATGAGGACATCTCAATTCCTCCAAGGGGGAGAGAATGTAACATTCCCGAATCTAAAACACACATTGTTTATATGAATCTCCTCTTAGGACGCCAAAAGGTTAGGATAATGGCAATTAATTTTTTTTCCCCTTATCCCCCACTCGACTGTCGTGCTGGAGGGGAGGGGAATAGCAGGTATGAATAAGCTCCTTGGTGGAGCTTGCAAGGGGGAGAACCCCATGCATAATGACGTGTGGGGGAGGGAGGATCTCCTCCCCTCACCTATTTAGTTAGTGCCATGGGGGAGAGGCTACAAGCGTTCAGGCTGTAAATTGAGAGGATATACACTATCGTCGAGAGAGAGGAGCCAAGATGTTGCGCTGCCGTGAGCTGGGAGAGGGTGGTCTTGAAGGAGAGAAAGGAGGAGCCGACTCTGCTCACACTACCACCGAGAGTGAAGGGAGGAGCCATAAAACACTGCCTGAGGGCCAAGTGCCGCTGCCTCCATTAGCCACCATCATACGCCATCGCTTGCGCATACTGGCCACCATCCTTAGTCTAGCCACGTACTAGGCCGCAAACCATTGGAAGCTTCTAAAGCTTCTTATAAGTTCTAAGGGGGAGGGTCCTTTAAGCCCCTTTTTCCCCCCATACAAAATCCCCTCATAAGGGTCTTTTTCACCCTTTTTTCCCCACACAAAATCCCCTGTTAAGGGTCTTTTACACCCTTTTTTCCCCCCATAAAAAATCCCCTCATAAGGGTCTTTTACACCGTTTTTTCCCCCTTTCCTGTGGATCTTTAAAAGGCCATTAAGCCCTTTCTCATGGCTTTACTAAGCCTTACCCTCAAAATATTTTAAAACCCCCTCCCCAGGTTTTAAACCCCATTCCTGTGGGTTTTCCCCCCCTCGGCAAAAAAATTCTTCTTTAAGGTGTTTTTCACCCTTTGCCCCCTTTTTCCAATCCGCCAAAGTCCATTATAGCACCCCCCATTTCTGTGGAGTCCCATCCGAGGCCTTAAAAAGCCTCGTCAAGCCCTTTTTTTCTCTTAAATTTCCTACAATCTCTTAATTAGCCCTTCCCGTGTAGACAATTTGCACCCCAAAGCTTCTACGAAAGGAAGGAGAAATTAATAAGTTCCATTTCTAAGGTTCCTTTCTGAAGAATGATGGAACCAAAAAGGGAGTTTCATGTGCAAAGGAGACGGCCAACATCATAAATCTGCATCCAAGACAATAAGGCAGCATTCGCGATGGCTCCTAAGAAAGCAAAAGGCGCAGTCGCAGGAGGATTGTCTCCTAACATCCATGTGGACATTTCACCACAAGTCCAGGTTTTTCTTCCTAATTTTGATTTACGTTGTTATAATTCAATTGTGCATGGATCATTTTTGGAGATAAGATGCATCTTTCAATTTAAGTACTTTGACTAATTTAAAGGAAAGAGCTCACGATGGAAGAATTTGGTCATTAGTATTTTCAATAAAACAAATAAAATAAAGTGAGCATAATATTCCTATGCATTTCTAGGAAGTGGTTTCTATGCATTGCAAAGAAATGAAACTAGATTAATTAATGTACATTTTTACAAAACGGAATTATGATAGTACACGTCAATTAACCATAGAAGAAATAAACCGCATATCACATTATTGAATATATTTTCTTCGAAATGATTCGTTATAGGAAGTTTCTAGCAATCGTAGGAAATTGCTAGGGGTGCATGAAGAAAACTTAACTTTAGGCAAGTGGCCTAAAAACTGAAATCAACGAAAGGGTGTGTAAGCTCAGCATATGACAAAATTTATTCGGAAAAGAAAGTAGAAAAAGGCTGCATGTTTAAACATAAAATCCTAAAGTTTAGTAGCATGAATCTTTTTTGCATGTTATAGGATGATCAATTAGAATTATGCTATAACTTAACCTATGCTTTGATCTTTACACGAAAAGTTAGGGTTTGTAAATCAACTTACACGTAGACAATGAATCATGTGGTTACGGAAATGGTAGCGTAATTATCTTCAAGAATACACAAGTTAAATTGGTTTAAACCTAAACACCTAAAACCGCGAGGTACTCTTTTAGGAAGGGTTAATTCAATGCAACATATCCCAAAGAGCTAACTAGGGTTAACACGTTCAAGACATTACCTAGTCACTCATATTACCAAAGATGAAACTCCTATATCCTAAAGACTTGCCCACATTCACGGAATGTAGGGACATTGGAACATACTTGCGAGAAGTGATCTAGGGTTTTTCCTAAGAATCTCTCGCTAAAAAAATGGAACTCGAAACCCTAGGACCGACAATGTCAGCCTAATACAATCAAGAACAGATTGTTAGATCTAATCATGATACCGTGATTAGAAGACACCGTTGATGGGTAGAATAGTCCCATGGATTAGGTGCGATACTCGTACAACAAGTTGCAGAGTCGCATGATCTTGTGATTTGATTACAAGGGAATAGCCAAATCCTCGAAATGAGATTGGCAGATTCTTAGGCAAGTTTATCTTGCAAGAGGATGAATAATTGTCCTGATATAGTAGTTTCTTGGGTAAAAGTGACCAAGATACGGAGATTAGATATTTGCTTAGAAGCAAAGGACCAATTAGTAAATTGGAATAACATATAATACTGTTAATTGAACTTAAGGTATTAAGTCGGGTTAATAGGGTACGGCCCTAACCCAAGGATATAGGGTTAACAAAAAAACCCTTGGGGATCTTGCCAAGTCGCAATTGATCCCGGATTCAGAAAGAAGGATTCGCTCCTTAGCAGTTGGCCAAAAATAACGACCAATGGTAATGAATTGTGCTTGTAATAGTTTTTAGAGCACTGTTTTGCTTTGTTGGCTCAAAGAATTAAAGGATAAATGGATATTTAATGCTTCAGGTTGAAGGCCTGAAGGGAGAGATAGCTTCAGTTACCCCTTACTGCCTGCCTGACCCTAACCAAGGGGGTTGTTAACCGCGCTGAGAAGGTGGACCGAACCCACCGCAAGAGGTCTCTCGTCTGAGCGCTACTTGGAGCAAGGGGACGCTTGGGTGTTAGAGGGGGCTCTGGTCGTAAATCCCTTGCCTTCCTCCGGGCCCTGCACAAGAGGCCAACGTGACTCAGGATTGGATCTCGAGGCCCGCATACTAGTCTATGGGCCGAATCTTGGATTAGTGATCCCTATGGATTGCTGGATAGCCTTCGGATGGATTATGAATAAGCCTATGAGCTGGAATTTATGTATTTCAAGGATAAATATAATAACCTGTTGAAAAGGAACTTATTTGACATTGTTTTTTTTATGTCAAGTGCTATGATTACGTGAAGGAACCAGTGCCTAACGGGCTAATTAAGGAAGATGATTGATACATGTCCAACTAAATGTGTTAGGTAATTAAATAACTAAAAAAACCTGAGGAAAGTACAGAGGATGTGGCCATAGGTCCGTCCTACGGACGGGTGGTCCTGGTTGGCCGGGAACTTTTCTCAATCATGATGGGTAGCAAGAAGATCGTTCAAAGAACATGAACAGCAAGAGCGTTGACCTAGAGTCTAAGTTATAAATGATCCCGATTTACATTGTTTTAGGGGAACGGAATGGGACTATGCCTTATGGCAGAGAGGTTGAGCTTTGCATCCCTCTCGTTTCCCATTCTCCTTGAACCAAGTGTAGTGTGAATCCGCTTCGGACCTCACGTTTCTGCGTAAAGTAGTTCTCTCGGGTTCGATGCTAGTTGCCGTTAGGAAATGACAATAGGGAAAACCCTGATTCAGTCCTAAGTGGGAATACTTCCGCTACATGGCAGACGCAGAATGTCCTAGATCACAAACCCCATAACATTCCATGGGAGTGTTGGGTGGAGCTTTCTAGACATCCTTTCTGACGGATTGCTAAGACGTGTCCTGAAGATAACAGGTGGACACATTACATAAGGCAAGCGTGCTAGCATCAGTTACTACCTCAAAATCCTTACTAAGGTCTGGAAGTTTTAGGATAGGTGTTGATACCAAACTTTGCTTCAATCTATCAAAGCTAGATTGTTCGGCAGCTGACCATGCAATGGATGTTTGCTTCTTCAGTAAGTCTATCAGAGGTGCTGCAATCAAAGCATAGTTTTTGATAAAGACCCTATACCATCTTGTCAATCCAAGAAAACTGCATATTTCTTTGACAATTGTTAGTATTGGCCATTCAAGAACATCTCTGGATCCACTGAGATTCCTTCCGCTGATACGATGAATCCTAGATATTCAATTTGATGCTTGAAGAATGCACATTTCTTCATATTAGCATACAACTTGTATGCCCTCATTGTCTCAAGGACAATGGGGTTCATCATCTTCTTCCTGTTTAGAATAGACTAAAGTGTTCTCGAAGAAGACGAGCACGAAGTCATCAAGATATGGCCTAAAGATATCCTGCATTAACCTATTGAAGGTAGCAGGTGCATTCGTGAGTCGGAATGTCATAACTAGGAACTAAAAGTGTCCATATCTTGTGTTGAAGGCCGTCTTTGGGATATCTTCTTCCTTGATCCTTATCTGATAGTAACTAGACCTGAGATCAATTTTGGAGAAGATATTCGCCCCCTGAAGACGATCAAGAAGCTCATCTATTCTAGGAATAGGGTACTTGTTCTTGACAATTGATTAATTCAACCCTCTGTAATCAATACACTGTCGAAGTGTTCCATCTTTCTTTTTCTAGAACAGTACTGGAGCTCCCCATGGTGAACTGCTAGGATGGATGTAGCCCTGATCTAGCAGTTGCTTGAGTTGTTCCTTCAGCTCAATTGATTCCGGGATAGACATTCTATAAGGTCTCTTTGCAATTGGCATAGCTTTTGGCACTAGCTTGATCTCATGATCCACTTCTCTTTCAGGCAGGAGTTCTTTCAACTCTTCAGGAAATACGTCCGCGTACTCCTTTAGCCATGAAGGTTCTTCATTAGACTGTTGCTTCTGATCTAACTTATTGAGCTTTATCAAGTAGACAGGTAGTCCCTTTCTAACTCCCTTTATATTCCGAGATGCTTTGGCCAATTGAATTTTCGGCTTTCTAGCCTCTCCTTGAGTTGTGACCAATTCCCCTTCATAGTTCCGAAAGCAAATTTGGCCCTTTCCACAATGAATGTGGGCGTCATTAGGTTTAAGCCAATCCATTCCGAGTAGACACTCATGGATACCTAGGTTCATGACTCTAAATTTGATCGAAGTCATCTTTCCTCCCAGAAAGAATTCCACCTTAGCAGTTTTGCCTGGTACAAGTGACCTCACGACCATTTGCTAATTCCACAAGCAAGGTAGGTGCTTCTATAGTGGCTATTCCTAATCTTCTTGCATAAGCTGCTGAGATAAAGAAATGTGTATTGCCACAATCAATCAAGGTTTTGAAACCTTTACCTTGATAGTCCGATGGTGTCTCAATCACCGAAAACTGGCGTTTCGGGCCTTTCTTGTGAAGAGCGGCAATGGAACAATACCAAGTGCATGTCTTAATGAGCTAAAGCGAGCTTCACTAAGAGCTTTTGTGAAGATATATGCAACCATTTGATCACTGGGACAATGCTCCACCATAATGGAACCTTTCTTGACTTCATGTCGAACATAATGATAATGAATAGCAATATGCTTTGATTTACTATGTTGTATATAGTATTTGGTAAGACTAATAGCACTTTGGTTATCGCATCGAAGAGGTGTACTAGATGATGAAGGATGTCCCAAATCTCCAAGTAGTTGTCGAAGCCAAACTAGCTCGCGAGCTGCTAATGATGCAGCAACATATTCGGCTTCAGTTGTAGAAACCGCAACACATCGTTGTTTCTTGCTGGACCAAGAAACCAAACATCCATTTACAAAGAAACAATTCCCACTTATAGATCGCATGGATAAGTGTGAACTTGCCCAATCAGCGTCTGTATATCCAATAAGGTCAAGAGAAGTTGAAGAAGATAAAGAAGATTCCTCTCGACGACGATAAATAAGACCAAATTCCTTAGTACCCTTGAGGTACTTCAGAATACGTTTTGCAGCACTCCAATGAATAGTGGAAGGGGAAGAAAGATACTGTCCCAAAAAATTAGCTGCAAATAAAATATCTGGTCTTGTGTTTAAACCAATAAATTGAAGAAAACCAACAAGATTAGCAAAAGGTTGATGAATGGCTGATTCTTCATTGCGTGCTGTAGATGTACCCTTAGTAGAGCTTGAAAGAATGGGAGTGTTGGCAGAGTGCACATTTGTCAACCCAAACATCTTAACAATATCATTAATAAACTTTGTCTGGCAAAGAAGAGGAATGCCTTGTTGTCGGTGTCGTTGAACTTGAATACCCAAACAAGAATGTATCTCACCAAGATCCACCATTTCAAATGCAGTCGATAAAAGCTGCTTCATAGCATCCAAAAACGCAATATTATTTGACACAAGAATAGTATCATCAACATATAGAGCAAGAATAATAAAATATTTGTCCTCCCTTTTGATGTAAAGATTTGGGTCAGCAAAACATGCAACAAAACCTTTAGATGTGAGGAACTGATCAATCTTAATATACCAAGCACGAGAGGCTTGCTTCAATCCATATAATGCACGATGAAGCTGGCATACAAGATGCTCCTTTCCTGCAATCATAAAACCTTCAGGTTGCTCCATATAGATTTATTCTTTAAGATCTCCATTGAGAAAAGTCGTTTTAACATCCATTTGGTGAATTTCTAGATCAAATAGTGTTGCAAAAGCCAAAATCATACGAACTGTTGTGGAGCGCACAACGGGAGAAAATGTTTCTTGATAATCTACTCCTGCAACCTGTGAGTAACCTTTTGCAACAAGTCGTGCTTTGAACTTATCAAACGAGCCATCAGCTTTGGTCTTGGTTTTATAAACCCATTTACATTTGATAGGAACACGATTTGGGGGGAGTTCAGTAAGAATCCATGTACCTTTGGAGATTAAAGAATCGTACTCAGCTTGCATAGCTTCTTGCCATTGATCCCTTTGAGACGAATTGATAGCTTCCATATACGATATTGGATCCTCTTGGACAGACATAGCATCATCAAAGACATCATATTCAATAGAATAGAATCCATGCTCTATCTCAATAGGAAGATCGACATAGATCTCCAAATTTTCATCAATCTTCTTTGGAGGTGAAGGAGGTTTATGATCATCAGAAGTAGTAGAATCACAAAGCAAGTAAGGAAATGCACTAAGCAAAGACTGTGTATCATCTGAAACATCTGATGACCATGTGCCACCCATAGTCTTCTCATCAAATATAGCATCACGACTAATGATAACCTTTTGAGAAGAAGGATCATAAAATTTGTAACCTTTGGAATTATCTGAATAACCAAGAAAAATAACCTTCAAATGTGGAGGATCCAACTTATGTCTAGTATCCTTGGGCACATGAATATAAGCAATGCAGCCAAATGTACGAAAGTGAGAGACTGAAGGTGTCTTCCTTGTCCAAATTGTTATAGGAATTTTACCAGCAGGTGCAGTAGTTGGAAGATGATTTTGAATAAAAACAGTTGTTAGAAGTGCTTCAGTCCAAAACTTTCGAGACAAACTAGAGTGTATAAGCATGCAACGTATAGCATTAAGAATCGTGCGATTTTTGCGCTTAGCAACACCATTTTGCTGAGGAGAATAAGAAACTATAAACTCATGATGAATACCTTGATCCTTATAGAAGTCATCAAATAGATTGGATACATATTCACCGCCATTGTCACTGTGAAGCGTCTTTATAGAGAATCCAGTTTCAAGCTCCACACTTATCTTGTATTGTTTAAATATAGGTAAAGCCTCAGACTTATGTCGAAGAAGATAGACATGTGTGTACCGTGAGAAATCATCAATGAAAGTTATAAAATATTGATATTGAGACTTTGAGGCAGGAAAAGGACCACAAATATCGGTATGAACCAAATCCAAGAGAGCACAGGAATGTGATGAAGTAGAAGTGTGGAAAGGCGAATGATGGTGTTTTCCAAGTGCACAATACTCACATATTCCCATACATGGATGAGATTTAAGATCCATACCTTGCACAAGACCATGATGATGAAGATCAAGAATTTTGGCAAAATCGGAGTGTGCAAATCGTTGATGCCATAATTTGCAATCTGCATCTCCAGGGGCAGTAACAACATTTGCAGCTGTATCGTTCAATGATAGCTCAAATAGATTACCATGTCGAGGAGCCACTACTATAGTATGCCCGTCTTTCTCTATACGACATTGATTATGATCAAAGCCAACAAACAAACCAAGATCAACTAGACGAGCAACAGAAAGAATATTTCTTTGCAAATCTGGAATATGAAGAACTCCTCTTAATATTCTAGTGGATGAAACAGTCCCCATAAATAAATCACCCACTCCTTTGACTTGACAAGTCGTATCATCCGCAAGGTAAACAAACTTCTTGACAGGAAGAGAATGATAATTGTGAAGCCACTGCGATTGGTATATCATGTTTCCAATGGCACCTGAATCAACGATGAATAGAGAACCATCATGAACATGAAGTACCTTTTCTGGAGAGATATCATAATGGACGAAATTGAGCTCCTGATGAGTATGATCATCATCAGTTATAGTTTGTTGAACAATATAAGCTCGAGAATGTTCTTCATCATATCTGCGTTTATAACAACGGTGAGATGGATGATCTGTATGTGCACAATAATCACAAGGAGGAAAAATTTTGGACGAGCGAGGTTGCTTTGTAGTAACTCCATGCTCCTCATCATATTGACGTGCCCAACAATCAGAAGCCACATGACCTTTCTTATCACAATAAGAACAATGTTTGTTAGGATAAGCAAGACGAGAAGATCTACTACCTGGATTAGGGCGTCCACCCTGTTGAAAACGTGAAGCAGGACGCTTGCGAGCAACAAAAGCAGCATCAAAATCCCTTTGTTTGCGAGTGACCAAAACAGCATCAGATTTTTCCAAATGATGCTCATGACGTTGAGAATATTCAATAAGAGATATACATGATTTGTCAAAGTGGATATCATCCTTGTTAGACAAAATAGTGATAATATTGTCATATAAAGGATCTTTGATGGTATGAAGAAGTTGAGTAACAATCTGATTTTTAGCAACAGGAGCGCCGGCAGCACGAAACTGATTGATAATGTCTTTAAAAGCCTCGATATGAGAGTGCATAGAAGTATCAACCTTATATTGAATATTCTTCAAACAAGTTTGGAGATATAAAATTTCGGTGACCGATTTCTTCTCAAACGTTGAGATAAGATACTCCCAAATAGCATGAGAGGTTTCCAGATGAAAGACATCCAAAATAAGTGAGTTAGGAAGCGCAGACAATATATAACGAGGAGCCGCTTTGTCATGACAAATCCAATCAGTATGATCAATTTTCCATTGTTCAAATAATAGACCATTAGTAATCACAGAATTGTTATTCATCACATCAATAGGTTGAACTGGGCAAGACAGGTCGCCCAAAACAATATCAAATAATTCGTCACCTTCAAGAATTAGCATCATCTTTTCTTTCCACCCAGGAAAGCCTTGTCCTTGGAAGAAGGGAACCGAACGTTGGCCAGACGGATATCTGTTTACAATTACGCAATTGGCCATGCCTGTATATCGAGAGAAAACAAATAAGATGAGATCGCAGAATCTTCAAACCATGATCAAGATGAGCGTAGTTGAGACGCATGACAATCAAAATAGGGATATGCAAGTAAGAACGATGAAAAGTATTAAGTGACTAAAAAAAAAGCCCAAAATAAAGAGGCGTAACGTGCAAGACGAGATGACGCATATAAGAAAAGTGCTATTTCGGTCGAGCAAAGAACGTGAACGATAATAAAACATCGCTAAAAATAGCAAGATGTTTGCTTGTCGTAATCAACATCATTAACGAAGACGAGTGATTAATAAACTGTAATTGGGAATTAACAAACAGTAATTCGAAATACAGTTTTAAATAAAGAATCGTAGATTCGAGCAAAATTGCTGTCTTGAATCCTGAACTGTCATAACTTTTGATCCAGAACTCCGATTGACAAGCGGTTTTGACAGGTTTTATTTTTAAAGACAAAATTAACTAATACTTCTAATTTTAACAAGTTCATGTATCAAATCATCACTTGTGCAAAGAATTCAATCAAGTATAAACAATGAAACAACTTATCTTCCTTGTTGTTGCTACGCATCCATAGCTCCGATACCATGTTGAGAGAGAGAGAGAGTACGAGCGAGATACACAAGACATGCTCCCAAAGAATGATTCATATTGATGTAGAGTTAGTATATATAGGTGAGACCCAAGTCAAGTGAGAGATGATATATATAGTTGTAACAACAGCTTCCTTAATTATCCCGTTAGGACCAGTTCCTTCACATAATCATAGCACTTAACATAGAAAAATAGTGTCAAACAAGTTCCTTTTCAACACGTTATCATATTTGTCTTTGGAATACATTTATAAAGTCCATCCCGTAGGCTTATCCATAATCTGCCCGAAGGCTTTCCAAAAATTACTAATCCAAGATTCCGCCTATAAAATAGTATTCGCATCTCGAAATCTAGTCCCAAGTCACGTTGGCCTCTTGTGTAGGGCCCGGAAGGCGAGGGATTTACATCTAGAGCCCCCGTGGCACCCAAGCGTCCTCCTGCTCCAAGTAGCGTTCAACGGAGAGACCTCACGCGGCGGGTTCGGTCCACCTTCCCGGCACGGCTAACAATCCCCCTTGGTTAGGGTCAGGCAGACAATCGAGGGTAACTGAGGTTGCCTCTCTCTTCAAGCCTTCAACTTGAAGCATTAGATATCTTTTCATCCTTTAATTCCTTGACCAAACAAAGCAAACAGTGCTCTCTAAACTGTTACAAGCACAATCATTTCCAGTGGTCGTTATTTGGCCAACTGCTAAGGAGTGAATCCTTCTCTCCGAATGCATCCAGCATTTGATCCGGGATCAATTGTGACTTGGCAAAATTCCCAAGGTTTTGTTTGTTAACACGTATGTCCTTGGGTTAGGGCCGTACCCTATTTACCCAACTTAACCAATACCTTAAGTTCTATTAGCAGTAACTAAGTTACTCCAAATTATTAATTGGTCCATTACTTCCAAGCAAATATCTAATCGCCTTATCTTGGTCACTTTTTTCAAGAAAGGTGCTATATCAGTATGACTACTCATCCTCTTGCAAGACAACTTGCGCAAGAATCTGTCAATCTCATTCCGAGGAATTGGCCATTCTCTTGTGATCAAACCACAAGATCAAGCGACATTGCAACTTGTTGCACAAGTGTTGCACCTAATCCATGGGACTATTATACCCATCGAACGATGTCTTCTAATCACGGAATCATGATTAGATAGGAAACAGGGTTTAGGGTGTCTTCATATCCAATCCATTTCCGATTGCACTAGGCCGACATCGTCAGTCCTAAGGTTCCAACTCAATTCGAGTTTCATCTTTTTAGAGAGAGATCCATAGGGTAGAAACCCTAGATCATTTCTTGCAAGTATGTCCTGTTGTCCCTACATTCCGTGAATGTGGGCAAGTCTTTAGGGTATGAGAGTTTCAACTTGGCAATAAGTGTGACTAGGTCACGTCCTCAACGTGCTAAACCCTAGTTAGCACTTGGGGTGTGTTGCATTGACTTAACCATCCTAAGCGAATCCTTTTTAGTTTTGGTATTTTGGGTAATTCGGATTACTTGTCTTACAACAAGGACGAACTATTTCTAAAGATATTGTCTTGATCAAAGAGGGGAAAACTGGTTGCATTACGATACAATTTTCGTAAGCACATGATTTATTGCCTCTACATATGATTAGATTTACAACCCCTAACTTTTCTGGTTAATATCAAAGAGTATGTTAAGTTACGGCATAATTTCTATTGATCCTTCTAGAACATGCATTCAAGATTCATGCCACTAAGCTTTTACGGTTTTATGTTAAAATGAACCATGCAACCTTTCCCTAACTTTATTTCTGAATGAAATATTCATATGCTGAATGAGCATTACACAACCTTTCCTAACTACTTACGTAGTGGATTGGGATTTATGCCAATTGATTAGAGTTTAACCTAGTTCCTGCAGCCCTAGAATCATTTCCATGCCTTGCAAATTCCTACGGTTGTTAGCAACCTTCTTTAATGAATCATTGCAAAGAAAGAGATGTCTAATAATGCGACATGCGATTTAATCTTTCCATGCATAATTGAAGTGTACTACAATAATTTCCACTTTGTAATGATGGTCATTAGTTGATCTAAATTCATTACTTTGCAATGTATAAAACCAACTTGCTAAGAATGCATAGACATCTTATGTTCTTTTTTTTTTCATTTGTTTCATTGAAAAATACAAATGACGGATTCTTCAATCGTGAGTTATTTCCTTTAAAATAGCCAATGTATTTTAATTGCAAAAGTGCATCTTACTTCCGTGAATTAACCATGCATAATTGCAATATTTCAACGTAAATCCATAATTGCAATATTTCAACGTAAATCAAAAATAGGAAGAAAACCTGGACTTGTGGGTTCAGTGAAATGTCCACATGAATGCCAGGAGATGATCCTTTTGCGGTTGCGCCTTGAGCCTTTTTAGGGGTCATCGTGAATTCAAACTTCTAGCATTGGCCGTAGTCTTATGATCTTGGCCCGTCTCCATCGTACGCGAAATTCCCTTTGCAGTACGGCTTCCTTGACTGAAGCACCGTCTTGCAGAATTGGGCTTTGGAAGGCCCTAGGGTTCGGAGCTTGGGTCTTCTTTCTTTAAAAATCCCGGAAGTTTAAGGAAATCCTCCCCAATGGCCTTATGGGGAAAATTGAGTGGGAAGTGCTTTGTAGCTCCCTCTCCTTCAAAGCCCTGGAAAGGTGTATTAGGGAACTAGTGGGAAGGCCTTATAGGCTTCCTCCTCGAAGCTCGGAGGAAAGAAAAGTTATCTTTCGGAGGGTTCAATGGAAAAGCCCGTAAACCCTGCAAGGAGATTGTCCTTGTGACGGATGCAATGAAAAAGGCCTTTAAATTTCGGGCTACAATGGACTTAATAGGGACTCCACTGGTAGGACTTTACAACTGGGAAAAAAATGGCTTTTGGGGGAAGCAAGGGAAAGGGGACTTGAAAATTCCAAATATAAAATGGCCTTCACGGGAAGGGATAAAATGGCCTTAAAGGATTTGTGTGGGAAGGGGTTTAAAAGGAAACCGGGGGGAAAAAGTGGACTTAAGGAGATTTAGTGGGAAAAGGGGGGTTTAAAACCAACTAGTGTGGCTTTATGTGAATCCACAGGAAGGGGCTTTAAAAACCCGGGCTAAGTTTGCTTTTGGGGGATGCAAGGGGGGAAAGGGGGCTGAAATCCCGAGGCTAAAAACTGCTTTATAGGGAGCAATGGAAAAGGGGGCTTAGAGAGCCCCCTTAGAAGCTTCCAAGAAGCTTCTTGGAAGCTTCTGTGGACGTGAGCAATCTACGTGGAAGAGGAGGCATCGATTTGATGACGGCTTGTTGGTGAGCAGGAGGCAAAATGATGGCAGTAGCTCGGGTTGGCAGTTGGATGGTGGCGTTCAACTCGACTGGCGGCTTCCTCTCCTCCTCACGGCAAAGCAACACGCCGTTCAATTTCTCCTTCCTCTACTCCCTCAAGATAACGGCAGCTTGTACTTCCTCCTCACGACTCTGCCTTCTTCCACCACTTAGAGGGGGTTTATATAGGACAAGGGGGGGAGAGGGTTCCCTCCCCTACGTGGCCCCCTACATGCATTCTTTCCTTCCACCTCCCCCATTGCCCAAAATAGCCCATTCCCTTCCCTTAGCCATGCATCGGCTGGGGGAAGGTAATTAAATTTTTTTGCATTTAACCTATTATTTTCCTCTTGACCTCCTCCCAAGAGGATGTCCACCTGCGGTTATGCGAGTTCTTTTACTTCAGACCTATTTTTGCCAATGGAAAGTCATGATACTTCGCATACCGCTTAAAGATTTCACCGTCGGTAACTTCAATGCTGGAATTTGTCATTTGCATGAGACTCACGCGGGCTAGTAATAAATTTTCAATAGAAATATTACACTTTTGGAGTGACATCTCATTGTATAAAAATTTAGGATCTAAGTAATGGTTATTTTCTATTCTTAACATTGATATGGATGAGTATATTGATTCTACATTATCATCCCTAGTACACAAACTCCTTGATGTAAGTCATTCATGAAATTTGTAGTGGTCAAGGTGTAGTTAAGCTGTTGGATCATCCTAGCTAGCTACTCACCTTAATTTTAGAGTGCTAGCTCAAATGGTCTCACATTTTGGTATCTAGTTTCCTCATTATTTGCGGAATTATAGGCAACTCTAGTAGTAAGGCTTACAATTTCCTTTGGTACAAAATAATCCTTACATGCCCTTTTTGACATAATTGTAATGGTCTTATAGTAATCCTACATGCTAAATGTCTATGATTATGCTTCTCAAAGGACCTAGCTCTACTCCATCTTTAGTGTTCCCCATTTGGGACATGATCCTAGACTAGTTGATAGAATTTTACCATTAAAAGGACACCTTAGTGATCCTAGCAAGTAATGATGCTTGCTAGCCTCTCCATTAGCTGTTGTGAGTGTGGGTGTATCATAAGCATGTGGGGTCTTAGCTATGCTCTTGATATTCAGGAAGGATGTGCTAGATAAGAGTTCAACAATATATATGAGTTTGGGGGATTCCCTTGACTGGTGATATTTTGTCCCTTGATAGGTTCACTAGATGTACATTCACACTTAGCTCTAAGAAATATGATTACTTAATTGGTTTTCTTAAATTTTGTGAAGTGAGGTAGTAGGTCACGTGGTTTCCTCTAACTCCTAGAATCTAACTTATTATCATGAGCATCATGTCTCAAGTGTTTTCTTCTCAAATGGACTAGAAGTTTAGTTTTGGATTTCTAAGTTTTATGGTGGTTGTGGAATTTCTAGGTCGAAATCGTGATCTCCTTCTAAACTAGGCTCAGAGCTAGTAGTAGTATCTTTCTAGATTTTTCTTGGTCCTCTTTGGCTAGGAATAAGTAGGGGTCAATACATAATCCATCACTTTGGTACCCATTTTGTTCATAATAAACAACTTTGAGTAATCTAGCCATTACAATTCAAACATCACTTTGATGATTCTAGCATCAATGAGTAGGGTTTCACTTTATGAGGGCTTATGATCTAAGAAAGTTTTCTCAATGGTGTGGCCATTGATGTCATAATCTACTAAATTTAAATCAAAGTCTTCATTATCCTTGATTATGAATAATCCTTAGGGTCACTTGCCTCTTCAGTGTCTACACCTTACTCTTACATTAGTGAAATGAAAAGGTTGTTTCAAAAATAAAAAAAGAATATGTGTAAATCTATCCATTGCCATGTGGTGCTATTTAAAAGGTCTTGATCCAACAAGTTCATTAAGTCTAAGGTGTTACGTGTGTGTGTATGTGTGTGTGTGTGTGTGTGTGTGTGTGTGTGTGTGTGTGTGTGTGTGTGTGTGTGTGTGTGTGTGTGTGTGTGTGTGTGTGTGTGTGTGTGTGTGTGTGTGTGTGTGTGTGTGTGTGTGTGTGTGTGTGTGTGTGTGTGCACATGCACATGTGCACGTGTGCAGCGTGCGTGTATGTGTGCATGCATGTGTGTGCATGTGTGCGTGTGCACATACTATGCATAAATGTACTGCATACAATTGAACACTTCTAAATGCAATTTTCCTTTCTCATTCTCCCCTTGTTCCCCCCTTGTGAATAGGGTGACATCAAGTTGTTAAAGGAAAGAGGAAAGTCGATCTCCTATATGCATATGTGTGCATTGTGCGTGGTGTGCATTGTGCATATGAACATGCCTACCAGTGTACATGTGCATGGCATATTGCACACTAAAATGAACACAAACAATCAATAACTTTAATGCACCACACTATCCAACTGTCTTAATCATTTTAGCCAAGAATTTAAAACAAATGCAACAATCACTCTCAAATACAATCACCTACCTTCGTCCCATTAAATACTCTCTCTCCACCCCCCTTGCAAACAAAGTGGGTGTTAGATAATGGGTGTTAGATAAGCCAAGTTGTTAGCCAGCCTCCCCCCACTCTCTTTCTCTTTCACAATTGTATATTAGGTTAATTTTTCTTGGCAAGGTGTGCATATGCCTTTTCATTCATACATGTATCTTAACAAATTCAATCCTTCTCAAAATATCACCATAAGATGTTGGATTTTGGATATGGTAGAACAATGAGAAAAAGATGTATAGGAAAAGGCAACTGAGTCTCAGACATCATTCTCCAAGAAAGAACATGTGGACTACAAGTTAAGAAATATTTCTATGTCATGCAATATAAATGAATCCACAACCTAAAAGAGGTGGTGGCCAAAAGTTAAGAAATATTTCTATGTCATGAAATATAAATGAATCCACAACCTAAAAGAGGTGGTGGCCAAAAATACAAATGCTAGGAAACTAGTGGGCTAGTTTGGGTTGAACGAGTATATGGAAAGGTTTGAGAGGAAAATAAATTATAAGAATTTCACAAAATCTTTCATGAGCTATGATCTTGACATAGTGGATTAGTTGCAATAAGTTACAAAAATGGATAAAAATAGGTTGAATTCCATCATAATCTAGCAGTAGTGTAGAAATCCTTGAGCCTATTGGATAAGAAAGAGAAGCAGAGATGTCTACGTAGTGCTAAGGATTAATAGATATCCTAGATCCCTCAATAGAAATTCCAGCTAAATTAATATATGTTCTATTCTCTAGAAATAGATACAACTCCATGATGAGTAGGATCTAGCTAGCAAATTTTTGGAAAGTGTTTATGCTCATTCGATGGACAACAAAAATCTCAATGTCTTCATTATAAAAACCATTTATAATGTAGCAAAGGCACTTATCTCTAGACCACAAGAGTTTTAAATGAGGACCTATCCCACTAGCAAGCAGAGAGATAGAAAGTAAGAAGGCAACAACCAGATCTAGTCTAGTAGGGTTTGGGGGTAGGCTAATAGCCATCCTATAGGAAATCACCAAGGAACCACTCTCAAGAGAAGAATCCCTAGGCATAGTAAAGCAAGAGATGTGATCCATGAACACTAAGATGTTGGAGCACGGACTCTTAAGAGAGCAAGAAGAACAAAAAATCAAGATATTGTAGCTAGAGGTAGAAGAAACTACTAGAAGGCTTACTACCACACAACACAAGCTCAAGACTAGGCAAGAACCTACTAGGAGAGCTACACCCAAAGCCCCCATCAGAAGCTTAGTTAGAGAACAATAATGTAAAATATTACACGGCGCAGCGAACAGAATCTGAGAAAGAGATAGAGAGTACACAACAGATAAGAGGAGAATCAATAAATTCTTTAGCTCCAAACAACTGATACAAAGATGGCTCTGTCCACCCGTGCGCTTCCACTGTGTGAAGCTTAGATGGCGATCTAGACAGAAGATAGATGAAGAGCTTAATGCTAGCTGGAACAACAACTCTGACTGGGTGAAAGAAGAATGATGGATGGCTGTTAAGGGGTTTATCTTTTATAGCCTGTGAAGGCCGCTAGGTTGGCCTGACTGACCTACCATATAAGTCTCCACTAGTCGGCCAGGGAATATTCTAGGGAATATTCCCTTTACCATCCTCTCGATAGGGGCCCCTTTTAACTCCCTTACCCCGCAACTCGATGCAATGCACCTCAAGTTGCTACTCGCTTAACCACTCCATCTAACCCAAAGATTAGACCCACAACGGTCACCTTTTTGCCACCGGTCACATAGACCTCATCTGATATACAAGTTAAGACTCAACCAATGTTCGGGCTCACATTTGGCTTCTCCTCATAATGGGGGCCTCACAACTTTGAGCACCATGGATCATTGGTAGTACCTAATGAGGGTGGGGCATGGATCATATCTAACAAATAAACAACTCAATCAAAGCCCATAACAATTGATATTCAAGCGCAAACTATGGCACTACAGTGACTACCTTGGTTGAGGAGCAAGAGATTCCAAGAATGTCAACAAGTAAGAATCCATTAGTCGTAAAGAAATCCACAATCAATATTTGAACGGAAGAAGGGGGAAAAGTCATCATCAAAGTGTAAACTAAACAAGAGAACAACACAATTGAAGAGGAGAAAGAACTAGAAAAAGTGAAAGAAGTATCTACAAAAGAAGAAGAGGAACAAAGAAAAAAGAAATGCCTTAGGAAACAAGAGTAGGAAGCTATAGTCCTAGAAACTACAGGATCAATGGAGCAACCCTCAAGAGTAGAGAAGTTGGCATTGATGAGCCTTAACTTAGAAGGTTCTTTAGAAGTAGACACAAATGAAATATGACCTCTCACTTAACCACTAGTCATGGGCAAGGGCTTGGGTAATTCATTATATGTATACCCTCTATATCACATGTGTTTAAGGCCTATTTATAAATATCCTTATCCGTGAATTTTTCCTTAATAAAACATAATCCTTTCTATTAAATCTATAACCCCTTTATATGGGACCCTTCTATATGTAAAAAAAAGTGTAAAAATTGTATTTTAAAAATCCCTTATGTTGAACAAACGTGATACATACATATATTTATGGCTGACCTCCCCAAGGGCAAGGGTAAGATACAAATAGAAATGCCTCCCCCTTCACTAGTAGCCACCATGTCACCCATTGTAGAACCCATAGTAAAAGACTTAGCAAGAAATAGCCTAGAAAGTATGGTTTACCAACTCTTTACACAAGTTGTGGTCCTCTCGTAGGAAATATTAGAAGAAGCCATAGCTACTAAAAATTTAGCAGTTGCAGATACTTAGGCTAGTCACAAAGTGCCTAAGATACCAGGGGTGGAAGGGTCCCTGAAGAGTCTGCCTTATAGAACATGTAAGATATTACATGAGTTCAAAGGGAAGGGTATTATGTTTAGTAAAGTTTATTATATTTAGTAAAGTTTACAATATTATAATTAAAAAGGGGGTTTTAATTACAATGGCTTTAAAAAATTATAAGTTTAGTAAAGTAAAAGGGGTCATTTTAAGGTCTTATAACATGTGAAGAATGGGCATTTCATACTATCCTTCGAATGCACATTATATATCTGATTTCTTATAGGTGGACTTCTTGGGGAAGGGTCATTGACTTCTCTATCTATGACTACCCTAAGCCCAACACAAGGCTTTGATGAGTAACTAAAAGAGCTAGAAGAGCAAAGGGACCAGTTGGATAAGGATAATACATCAACCTTAACAATATTAGAGAAGGAAAACCATGCTCATGAAGAATATTGACAACAAAAAAGGATAAAAATTTTCAATCTAAGGATATAATTGTCTACATTAAACAAAATTAATCACCAAAAAAGGATATAAAGAGTCGTAGGAGTAGTGTGAATTAGAAAAAAATTATGGATGCATTGCAAAACATGGCCACTCAGCACAAGCTAAGTGTGAACAAACCTTGCACTAAAAGTAGTTAAAGCAATAAAGGTATTAAGTAGGCTCACTAGCAAAGCTTCATTAACACATTGCTTGAGATATGGAAGCCATGTGAGGATGAAACAATGGACAATGTCAAGAAGAAGTTTCAACTCGCCAAGAAAGCACTCAAGTAAAGTCTGGAAATGACAATTTCTCGACAGGAGTGTAACATGACAAGGGAATAGTGAGTGCAAAGGCTTAGATAAATGTGGATCTCCATAGAGGAATTCAGAATGATTGGGAATGGACATCACTAGAGAACCCTCCCAAATCATCAAGGAACTATCATCATCATCCCTTGCACTTGAAATAGATTGGGAATTAGAAGAACATGAGTAGCCACTATAACCACAACCTAAAATTTTCAAAAATTTTGAAAGGCTCCAAAAGATATTATGGAAGCCATGCAAAGAAAGAGAGAATAGGTGGAAAAAAGTAAAAGAAAACTAACTTCCACCCCATGAGTATTAGATATACCCTTTTCATAGAGAGGGGAGTACATATCGATAAGTTATGACAGGAAAACTCACCGCTTGGAAATAATGGGAAACTCAAGAATTGCCTATGAAATTTGCATTGAACTTCCTCCATGAGATCAAAAAGATATTGCAGTTAATAATTATACAAAAGGTAATCTAGGTTTCATTAACATTGGGGAAGAAATTATTGGAGTAAAAATTTTAGAATTGTAGACTGTGGTAATTAGAATTAATAGACTATTGTCATGAAAAGATATTTGGGGTGCCAAAGAGTGTGAAAGGTTACGAATCTCAACTTGCTTGGAGAAGAAGTAACAGGGGCAAGACATCTTGATAACATCGATAGAATTGTCACACTAAGTGCTTTGCATCGCCCCTCCACCACCACCACCAACTGGGTTGTCAAGATACCACTCCAAGCTTCCTTGGGGTTTGACTCATATCCTAGTTTGCACTAGCACCTACATAAGAGTCACAACATGGTAAGCTGAATACCCCTTAGGAAGTGCACACATTCCTTTATGGTGAGAAACTAGCATGAAAAGTAGCTTTAACGAGTGACATTCATGGTGCACACCATCTTGATCTCTCTCTTTTTTACCTCAACATTGATCCTACCCCTAAATACTAATCTAGAGCTAATTCCATTCCCACCAATAATGACCCAAAGTACAATGATACTAATGGTTATCCTCTATACCTCAAATTGACATCAATTGCACATAGATCCCACCAGACCATAGAGTGCCACAAGAGTAGCACAACTCTAGGAGGGGGGCAATGTGAACCCCTTCTAGGAAGGCACAACCAAGGATCATGCAAAATAAGATAAAGAAAAAACTCTAAAAATTATAAAATCACAAACCAAGTGGAAACGAAGCAATGGCTTAGCACATGTAAAATTACTTGCAATTATTTTTTGTAAAAGAGTGCCGTCACTCATGGGAAAATTGTGATGATAGATCTTGGTCAAGCCACTTGGAAAATGATTGAAAACTGTAAATGGTGTGTGCAAAGTGATAGAAGAATGGTCTAGGAAAATGCAATAGGAGGGTGTCCAAAATATCGAGGCCATGTATAAAAATTGAAAAGTGAATGGATAAACTCATTCTTATGGTATGCAATCTTGAGAGCTCTCTTCTTACTTCTTGCTAACTTCTTGAGAGAGAGAGAGAGAGAGAGAGAGAGAGAGAGAGAGAGAGAGAGAGAGAGAGAGAGAGAGAGAGAGAGAGAGAGAGAGAGAGAGAGAGAGAGAGAGAGAGAGAGAGAGGAGGAGGAGGGAGGAGGGAGATAGAGTGTAAGGTAGAGTGAGGGAGTGGTTGGAGAAGCTCTTACTTACTCTTCTTCTTCTCATTTTTATATTACTTCTTCTTTGTGGAGCTTGCACAATGATCAAAGAAGAGTAAGTATCGTGGAGCCATTTATGAGCATTTTGTGGATAGACTAGAATAAGAGGGTAAATTAGTGAGTTCACTACATTCATTTGGAGCACTTTCAATGGTGGCTATCTGAGAGGTAGCCATAGCCATGGTACTCAAGCTACTTGAAACAATAGATGTTCCATTAAGTCCACCATGTGTGGCATGTAAAAGCCTCAATATTGTACACTATTTATTTACTAGTTATTGTAAAAGGAGCATTTAGGCCATCCTTTTGATTCCTCTTTAGGCTATCCTTTTGAATCCTCAAATGGAAGAACATGATGATCAATCACTTATTCATTCTAAATATCAAAATCCTTTGCAATGGTAGTATGAAGTAAAGGTATTTGTTCAGAAAGTGATTGTGAAATTGAAAATGAGGTAGGCTTAGCATCTAGATTGGCGTTTATAAATTTTCCAATCTAAATGGTGGTATGAATAGATTGAGAACTTTGATATTTTTTCCTTCTAGCTACAAATTCTTTACTTCTAATTTATAAGGATTTTCTCTCAATCAAATATATGGAATCATCAAATTGTGAGCTATGCTACTGATTCGCTAATAAATATTAACATTTTGAAGTTATTAAGAGTTGGTCCTGTTATATAATGCTTCCATAGCTAAACCAATTTTATATTGATTCCTTGCACAATGTTCCATAATCCTTTTTCAACCAATAGATAAAACATCATGTAAGATTCTTTGGATAGTTAGATCCATCCAACTTCTCTTAGCAACTAGTCACAAAGTTTATCCTTGTTACTAGTCATGGACATTGACTACACATGATGAAAAAGATTCCTCCATAGAGAAAATATGTTTGCATAAAACTAATATATGTTATATATAGCACAAAATAAAGTATAGCAAGAAATGGATTAGTTGCAAAAATGAACATTGTTAAACATTCAATGCAAGAGAGATGAAATAACCTATGAAATATTGATAATAGTGCAAAGAGAAGTAGAAATGAAATCAAATGAGAAATTTCATGATATGAAGTCATACAAGATTTTCCAAAATATTAATATATCTATGAATACTCATTAAATCTTGTCCCAATCGAAGTAGATGAAGTAGAGGATTTATTTGATGACTCTACCCACAAAACAAAATCCCACTTTGATATTAGATATTGCATTTAGGGTTTCAAGAATAGACACAGAGAAATTGAAGAGAAGAATCTTGAGGGTAGAACATAAATGGTATAGAAAAGTAGCAAAGTGGAAAACCCACAAGATTAGATTTGACTTAGAGTGAATGTGATAGTTTAAGATGACGAAGGAAAAACATTCTTGTGAGGAGAATAGGTAGTCAAGTAGTGCTAAGTGTATTCATGTAGAACTATCAAACTATAGTTACATCAAGGTGATGGATTGGTACCCAAGTATTAATTGATGTAGCAAGTGAAAAGTTGATTTGTGTATGCTATGAATGATCGTGGAAATCTATTATTAAACCTTAAATAAGTCAAATTTAATCAAGCAATGCAATGTATCTTAGTGATTATGTGATCAATTGGTACAAACTCAAGCTCTTATCAACATGCAACCATCCAAAATTAACTCAGGAATCAATCTCGTTGATACTAAAATAGATGGCACCAAGACTAACAAATTATGATGCAAATAGATGTGAAAGTGTTGGGCCATACCATTCGAATGACTATCAATCATTTCTTTGATCCATGTACACTTGTATATGGATCAAAACAGTGATTTAATATATGAATTACATATTCAATCATGATATATCTATATTTCTTGCAATGTATAGTCCAAGTATTGCTAGATGTAAAGAAATCGTATGAATTCTTACACCATCATCTACAAAAAGAAAAGTAAGGATGCTAGATCATTACTCTTATTGTCCACTATCCTATCAAACATGGAATAATATTAACATAAAAACATCAAGAATATGTAGCACAAAGTGATTAATAAATAAACGTAATAATAAATTAATAGAGGTGATATAAATATTTTACAAGTATTGATGAAGAAAAGTATGTACATGAGAAATATTAAGCACGATGAGATCCCTAATGCAAGAACTTATCCTTTCATAGTAGTTGGTCATAGCAATCTTGTAATAAGAAGATAGACATATCTACATTTGCTTCAATCAAACGTAAAATGCAAGTACAATTGAAAATCTATAATAAGGAATTACCTCTCCTCTCCATTGACATAGCTTCTTTCTAAGTCAATGCACCCCATGCTACCATGCATACTCCCTCTTTAGTCAGGATGCTAAATGACTAAAGATTGCAAACTAAAACAAATAACATGCATAGTAAATATGCAAGATAGCAAACCGAAATTCAATATATTTGAGAACAATATGCTTACAAATTCTACACTCAAAGATGGGTTATCACTCCCAAAATGTAATGTCAAGACAAATGCAAATCGTGCACAAACCACCCCCTTCTTATCATCATATGTTGGGATTTTCTTTTATTTATTTATTTATCTTCTTCCACTACCACAATCAAGAAAGCTTAGATGACCTAAGTTACAATTCTAGGTGTCACATGCATCGAAGAAAAGGTGGGAGAGGTCCTTGATAATGCACATCTTTATATAGTCATTTGAAAACCTTTCTCATATGTATGACTATCAAAACTCCTCATGGTGAGTCTATTTGATGGGTATTACCTTCTCAAGCTCTTGGACACTCCTGATATTTTCTATGTTGTAACTATACATTGACACAACAAGCACATGTATCCTAGTAATGAAACTTCTCTTTCTTGTCTATGATTGAATGACCTATATGGCCATGTATTATTTATGAGAATCTAGTAGGATTCATAGGTGTCTTGAGTAGCTCTAACATAGAGTAATCTAGTAGGAGTCATAGGTGTCTTGAATTTTATTTTTTCGAGTCAGTGGTTTTTACTTTTTTGTTGGATTCCTTGCATTTGGGACTACTTAGTGCACCCTCAGTCTCTTGCATACACACCCCCTACCAGGTATCTTTTTTTCGTGCTTTATTTATTTTTGGTCATCCCTTAACCACAATTAATTGTTAAAATGAACTTTATTTACCCACTTTTTCACGCATGCTCGCGCTAAACAAACGTTTTTCTAACAACTTAAAATCAACCCCCCATTCATTTTGCACGTGCTACGTGCACTTAAGAGACACTTTAATTTTAAATAAAAATGAGCTAGCCGTCACAAAAATGCACACGCTGAAAAAAAGTAACATGTAAAGCCACACCTGGAGGATTGAGTAAAAGTGAACGAAAGGATTGAGGATTTCTTGAATGTTTTATGGTGTGTTGATTCATCAACCCCCTTTCCTAGGCCTCTCTTATAAAACTACCTAATCACTTGGAGAAACACAAGGCATGGAAGCTACCTACTAGGAATGGGATGTTATAGTTGAAGGGGAGAGAGAGAGAGAGAGAGAGAGAGAGAGAGAGAGAGAGAGAGAGAGAGAGAGAAGTCTAATTATTGACTCCTCTTCCCCCACTCATGCCTACTACACACCCACCTTCGTAGCTCCCCCACAAGTGTGCTTTTGAAAGTTTCTGAATTAAAAAAACCCTAATGTAAAATTCACATGAGATACATTTATAAACCCCTTTTGTTTTTGGAAAACTATGAGTCAACATAATCAAAATACCCCCTCTTTTGAACTCATGTGGTACATTATATGTTCTATAAGGTGACCCCCCCGAGGGCTTGTCTTCACACATTGCCATATTGGTGACTCTAATACATGTGGTACTACTTGTACAAGTGTATCTTGATTTTTGAAAGAATGAAAGCCTCAAGTTACACACCTTTATCTTATGTGTTTTTAAACAAAGTGGGTCACAATGCCTTGGAAGCTATATGCTTTGAAATAAAGCAAGAAACATCATAAGCACCTTCATAATTCAACACAACCCTTATGTTAAGTACACCTAAAAACACCTACAAAATGCATATACTACGTAGTCTAACACACCTACCCACAACCCATTAAACACACACACAAAAATTAAAAAATGTATCCACTTAGATATTGCACACACTTAACCACCTCATTTACACACTACTTCCTAACACAACACCCCCACTCATAGACATCTTGTATACTACTCACACATTATATCTACTCTCAACTTGACCTAGGATCCACCATTGTAGTCCCACACTAGGCACTCAACTAAACCCAAGAACACTTCCATAAAATTCTTTTCCATCAATTTTCCTTCCATTCAGATCACTTTCAGGAGGTTTATTTAAGCTCATTTTCACCAAATCCCCACAATATCACTTTCCACCAACTTCATTTCTAGCACAAAGATCACTTCCACTCTAAAATTTTCCTCCACCAAGTTTACTGCCACAACAAATTTCCTTCCATTCAATTCATTTCCACCACAAGATCACTCCACCCTAGAATTCATCTCCACTAAGTTCAACTCCACCACAAAAATGAGTTCACTTCCACCAGGACATCACTTTCACCAACTTCACTTTCACTAAATTCACTTTCATCACAAAATCATTTCCAGTAAATTCATACCTACCACAAATTCACCTCCACCACAAGATCACTTTCAACCTAAAATTTATATTCACCAATTTTATTTTCACCAAAAATCAATTCACTTCCACTATAAGATCACTTTCACTACAAGTTTATGTTTACGAAGATCACTTCCACCACAAGTTCACTCACTAACACCCACATGCACACCCTAACACTGTCATCCACACTCACACAAATCTTGGACCGTAGTTCCACACACACTCTCCCATCTATACACACACTTCTCTACCCTTTCAAAACTTCCATTACATCTAATTGAATTTGGGAGTCTTGTCTTTGCATTGTGTAAGACTTGTCTTGACACATTGCAATCTTTGTAAATGTGATACATGTGGTGCTGCTTGCACAAGTGCATCTTGATTTTTGAAAGGACAGACCTCCCTCTTGTATGTTTTTGAACAAAATCTTGTGGCATATGTGATGAAAGAATAACAAGAGCTCTTGAAAATGTGTGAGTCATTCATGCAAACTTGAGTGTACCAACAAAATGTGTTGTGCATACATTGTAATTCTGATCACTTGCCATTTGAATGCTTCCATTTAGACCTACATAAATTGTGGTCGGTTTGATCATGAGGCATCAACGTGTAGAGCCCCTAGATAGCTTCCCTATGCCTTAGAATATGTAAATCAAGGGCTTCTATACCTAAGGAGCACAGAAAATGGCTCTACTTTCTTCATTAGATTAGAGATCCGTAGTTTCTAGAGTCAATGTCAACCCATCCAACATCCATGGCCCCTGGGCCCGATCATAATGCATATATCTAGTAATGCCCTAGTTCACTACTTTGAAGAGCCCATTTAAGAAGGACATTATACCAACCCATAAGTCTCTTATGACACGGAATAGAATGTGATGCTCATGGATTACAAACCAATCCTAAAGAGGTCGAGGGTGCAACATGATGTCTCCTAGAGAGATTATTGCATGTTAGTGGCTAATCCAATCTCATCTTTACCTAGCGCCCTAAAAAACAAGATCAAGTAAAGGATATCCAGGTTTACCAATGGTGCCCTAAATGCAAAATCACTCGCATGTACCAAAAATGCCCAAAGAGAAAAGCTATTTTTAGTCAATTTATAGTATCCACCATCCCTTATGTCTCTTTGTGGTTAAGATATTGAATGATGAGGATGTGATTCCCATTCCAATCAATGCCATTATCAAAGTTTGGGTTAAGCAATGTGGTGTTACTATCATTGCCCTATATGTGGCAGCTAACTCTATCATTAGCAAGAAGAATGTAAAAAAGAAAGTTAAGTGCATTACTCTCAAGCTAAAGAGTGAAGAAGAAATCTCATTTCTCATAGTTTCTTCAAGTGCTAAGCAAGCTACATCTACTTTACACACTAAAATGGTTGCTCAATCAAAGTAGATGAATAGCCTAATCTTGAACATCAATTTGGGTTGATTAACAAGGTGCAAAACTAGGTGAAAGAGCCATAAGCTAAAATTAGGGCTGAAGAAGCCAAGGACAATTTGCAATTACATGGTGCAAATAGCACACCCCATTTGTCCCCAACGATTAACACTTTTGAAAGCCCCACTACCAAAGTAGGAGCACAACTACATGCTCAAGGTCAACCAAGGAAGTTGTAGTATCAAGAAGTAGACCTAAGGCTTTTAGTTGTCTCAACCTCTACGAGTGTCGCAATACCATTATGAATGCTCCTTAAAAGATATACTTGCATTTGGAAAACTTTCAAGACTTGGATTGATGAAAGTGAAAAGGACCAGCCCATTGAGGAGAATACAAAAAATTCTATACCAAGTTCCGTATCTACCCTAGTCCTTGGTGTTCTCTGAGTTGCTACATTCTAGGAGGGTGCTAAACAACATGTGCTTCTTCCTATGGAAGCCTTTGGTAACTCCATGCAAAGAGGCATTATAGATACATAAGCTAGTATTAATGTGATCCTGCGATTAATCTTATCCAATTGAATCTCACATTTGTAGATAAATCTAAGTTGCATCTCCTGACCAATGTTGGATATGTAATGCATGACCCATTGGAGATAGGGAAATTTGTCTAGTCTTTTTGGATAATGAAAGTGAAGTTATGCACATCAAAACAAATACATAGAAGACTATCATAGTCGACCTTGATGCTTGTTAAGGGCCAATTTCCACCCTTAATATACCAAACAGATACAAAACCTCCATAACAGATAATCAAAATCTGATTCTGAATATTGATAATCTGACTTCTCAGATACACATTCTGATTGCGATACTCTATTCAATATTCACTATTCATCACCATTAACCTTATCAATGGAATCAGATAATTCAAAATACAGTATAGAGAATCAGATATACATAGGCAAAATCAGGTAACATCCTTTCATTGCCAAAACAGAACTGTCTTCTACAGCAGCGCATTCCGATTCTCTCTTCCTTCCACGAATAGTTACATACCCAAAAGATTCATGACTCTTCCATTCAAAAAGGTACAACTGACACCCCTTCATATCCCTTACTCCCTAAGGCTCAAACTAAAGTGATAAATAATCCCTAAGGTTATGCCTCTAACACTAGCACACTCGGTGGATACTATTTTCCCAAAATACTTGACCTGGACCCACAAAATCCCTTGATCTTTCTGAAAAGTTACAGAAATGAATTCAGATGTTAGGACTTATATGAGTGCAAGGTGCAGTGGCTGGAAAAAAAATCCAACATACACAAATACAAAAATATAGTCCCTATGTCTGTTTTCAGTATCTGTTTACTAATCATAACTATTCTCCTTTTGTTTCATCATTTATCACTTTAATTTCCTGTCCTGGCTGCTGCTCTGCCTGGTTTTCCTCTGTGGAGAAATCCTCATTTTGTTGTTGGAAATTTGTAACAAAAAACACTTCTGCCTCCAATGGTTCAAGCTTGTCCAATAGGTACAAGTGCCCACTCTTGTTGAATCAAACTCTCCTGTTGAGGTTCTTTTCCACTATCTTCCTTTACTTCTTCTGACTCTAAAACATCTGTTAAATTCTTCTCATCAGAAAAATCCAATAACCATTGCTGAATATTCTTCCACTCCTCTGATTCTGACACATCAGTTCTCCCTCTAAAAACATTTCTGTGTTTACTAACAAATTGAATCAGTGCTTTGAATTTGTCTTCATAGTCAGGTTGACTACTTTCTGCCTCTTCAGATTTCTTCTGAAACAAATCTGCCTTTCCTCTCTGAACTTTCAAATCTTTAATCTGTTCTTTCAAAATTTTTGAATCCAATTTTTGAATTGTCAGGATATGTTTTTGCATTTCCACTGTACTCAACAATTCCTTATTTAACATATTCAAATTATCTTCTGTTTCTGACTCATCCTTAATCTGAATCATGCTATAAGGTTTTTGCATTACCCCTTCCATCCTTTTCTGTATAGAGTTCCAAACCATATCTCCATTTTCCAATACTTCATTGACCAAATGATTCAAATCATTTCCTGTCAAGAATACTGCATCTACATCAACTTCATATGAATCAAGTGAACCTTTTAATTGATTCTCCACATCCTCCAACACCTTTAGTCTGTCCTTCAGCACACCACATTCTGCCATAAACCTTGTGTTTTCTTTTGACAATTCAGTAACCTCATTATCAAAGGTTAACTTCAGATCTTTTATCCATTCCCTCACTGTATTTGCTTTGATTTCTGCTTCTGACAGCTCCCTGTTCATCATTACAATGGTCTCTTCTTTTTCAATAATCTGACTTCTGAAAAACTCTCCTAATTCTTCAACTTTTTGTGACAACACATCAAAGTTCACAATTTTGGCACTTTCATCTTGCATCATAGACACCAATGCTGTATTTGAATCCTTCAACATCTGAACAGTCTGATTCAAGTTGTGAATATGAACTTGTTGTTTTGCAATGAACACAATAAGTTCCTGTAGTGATTTAACAGCCAATGAAGCTGTCAAATTCTCCTGATCCTTCTTATCCACATTTACTGAAATGTCCAAGTCTTCAATTTTCTGTTTCCCCCATCAAAACATTTGATTTCTTCACTAAGTCAGTTTCAGCCTGTACATTTTGCTCCTCTTTCTGCTTTTTGCCCAATCTGATTGATATTTTCTTCACAGGAATCCCCTATACTTTGCCTTGCCTGCTAACAAGTCTTTTCTGCTGACTTTTTCAAATCTGTCCCCCATTCACCTGTTTCTTCAGTCTGAATCTGAGCTTCACTACCCTGATCCACAGATTCTATTTTCTGATCATGCTTCTGACTTTCAACTGCTGTCTCTATCTTTATCTTCTTGGTTGGTGGTTCTGACTCATCAGGCACATAAGTAGAGATAGAAGTTCTTCTACTACCCCCTGCCTTTCTATTTTTACCCAAACCAGAACATGACAATGCTAACTGAAAAGAATCCACTTTGGTCCCCTCAAAAATCATTCCCAGAATGGCTGGAATTTTGCTAGTACCAGATTGCTTTCTTATAATGTCTGATTCTACAGCTACCAGTAAACCAAACGTATCTTTGCTCATGTAGTCCAATTTCACCAGAAGTAAGATCCTCTCCATGAACCATGTCAGTTGAATTCTTCTGTTTTTACTCTTAACCTTTTTGATTACATAATAGTTCCTGCTTCCTTCTGCAACTCCAAACTCAGCAACCATCTGCTCATCTGATGCTTTGCTCCATTCTGTTTCTCCTTCCATAGGCAACTTAAAAACTTTGGCTAAAAACTCAGGGGTCACTTCCTTATGACAGGAAGGTACATCAGCTGACTGCAAACAGGCCAACTGAGTGAGTGCATAAATGTTCTGTTCATACTTCTCCCATGGCAATCTAGCATACTCAGTTAGCTTCATCTGCTCCAGCCATAAAACATTACCTTCCTGCTCAATATTCATCTGAATCTGAAAATCCTATAAAGCATACATCAAATTCAAGGCCAAATCTCTCGCGGCGCGTGGTTTCATTTCATAATTGGTAAGATCTTCCTCGCTAGCATCTGAGTCATTTGCATCAGGATGTGGTAATTTCTCCTTACCACAAGCAGAACGCCGGACTGGCTCATCAGCCATCTTCTCTAGTGAACTGAATTTTCTCCTCATAGCGGGAAGATTTGGAAAGAAAAGAACTCGCAAACAAGCACTGAGAATGAAGTAGAAGTATAGCAGAACGCTCAGCAGTACGACACAGAAAACCTCTAGGAGAACATCAAGCTCCAGGAGTAACAAATGAATCCTCTGTGCACGAGTAGGCTCAAGTTCGAATAGCCGTTTGCATGCGCCAAACTTTTGAAAACCCACTCAGCACGTGTGAAGACTTGACGTTTGCCATCATCTCTTATTCTCCTTATAATGCCCTTGTCACCCCAGTCAGTTTCAACAATAGAATAATAATACTTTCCTTCAAAATTAGAACATGAGATCGCTCCCACCAAGTCACATTGCACATCTCTAGTGTCGTGAAACACACTAGGCAAGAATTTCTTCAACCGGAAACCATTAACAGGTTTTTTAAGCAGAATTCCCTCCAAATCGGATAAAATAAAGGTGCCCTGACCAATATCTTGAAAAATAACATAAGGTCCCACATATCTGAGTTTAAGCTTACCAGGATGCTTGCCCAATTTGGAATTGTACATCAGAACTAAATTCCCTTCCTTCAATTTTTTCTTCTTCAGATATTGGTCCAACCATGCTGACCTCCTATTCTGAATCACTGTTGCCACATAAGCACTATGAAATCTATCTTCATCCAAAGTCAACAACTGGTTTAATCTGTGTTGCAATGACTCATCCTGTGTCAATCTATGTTGCAGAGCCACTCTCAAAGATGGCACAATGAACTCCATTGGCACTACAGCTTCCTTTCCATAAACCAATCTGAATGGTGTAAGCCGTGTACTGACTTTAAAAGCTGTTCTGAAAGCCCAAAGTGCTGAATTGAGCTTCAGATCCCAATCCTTCCTGTTTTCTGCAATTCAAGATCTTGACCAAGATCTTATTGGTACTTTTAGCTAACCCATTTTCTTGTGGATAATATACAGAAGACATCTTGTGACTAATCATATGAGTTTCAGTCAGTACTCTAATCACCTTATTCGGGAGATGAACTCCCTGATCTGAAACCAGTTCAATGGGACACCCAAATCTTGTCATAATATTGTTGTACAAGAAGGAGGCTACACTCCTGGCCTTGTTATCCTTCAGAGCCACAGCTTCCACCCATTTAGTACAGTAATCTGTTGCAACCAAAATATACATGTTTCCTGTGTTTTGTGCAGCTGGCTTAAATGGACCCATGAAATCCAAACCCCACTTCTCAAATGGTCCTAATGGCAAGACAGGGTTTTGAATCATCCTATTTTTAGGGTAACCATCCCTCTGACACTTCTCACAAGTCTGGGCAAACAAATGTGAATCATTAATAACTGTAGGCCACCATAGACCACTCTGAAATATTTTTCTGCTGGTTATTTCACCTAAGGAATGTCCTCCAGCATCTCCTTTATGTGCCTCAGCCAACACTGCAGTTTGCTGACTATTACGAACACATCTTCTGAGAATTTGATCCACTCCCTTCTTATAAAGATACCCTCCAATGACAGAAAAAGTGCTACTTCTAAGTACCATCTTCCTTCAACACAATATTAGTGCGTTTGGGAATCTACCAATTCCCATTTTTTGAATACTAAAGATGTGGCACCTGGATAACATGCACATAAGTTTCTCAAAACCCTATGATGTGACCTATCATTGAAAAGCACTTGAAAAATGGAATCCATTGAGCTATAGAGCGCTCAATTTGGAGTTATAGTGTTCAAGTTATGACAAATAAAAAGATGTGATCACGTGTCCCAAACTTATGGGAAATTCCCATATTTCCCAATATGGTGTTCTTCTGTAATCTGATGTCATCCCTTTAGGAAACACTCCCTCTGTAAGATAATTCAACATTTGATCATACCAGTCCTCTGATCCAGTTGCTTGAATTTGAAACAGATCAGCATCAGGTAAATCATCTGAAATTCCTTCTGGAGGTTCTCCTGTCTCCAACCTGCTCAAATAATCAGCAATAAGATGTTCTCTGCCTGGCCTATGAACAATAGTATAATCAAACTCTTGTAGCAGCAAAATCCATCTTGCCAATCTACCAGTTGGTTCAGGCTTGTTCACCAAATAAATGAGGGCTTGGTGATCCACATGAATAACAATAGGATTACCCAAAAGATAGTGTCTGAATTTTCTTAATGCAAATATTACACCCAAACATTCTCTTTCAGTCACAGAATAATTTCTCTTTCCTCCTGTCATCACTTTGGAGGCATAATAGAGTGGTCTAAACCAACCTTTCTGTTTCTCCTGCATGAGCATTGCTCCTACAGCTATATCAGAAGCATCTCCAAAGACATGGAATGCTAGACTCCAATTAGGAGGTTGCATAATAGGAGCCACCTGTAACATCTTTTTGAGTAATCTGAATGCTTTCTCCTATTCTTTTGACCAAACAAACTGAACATCCTTCTTTGTTAGCTTAGTTAATGGAACACAGATATGAGACAAGTATTTCAGAAACCTATTATGCCACTTAGTCTGTCCCACAAATCTGCTTAACTCCTTCAGATTAGTTGGTGCTTTAGCCTTCTTAATTGCTGCCAACTTTTTAGGATCCACCTGCATTCCTTCTTCTGAAATGATATGGCCCAGTAAAATACCCCTTTTAACTGCAAATGCGCATTTGGCAGGATTCAGGCTCAACCTGGCCATTCTGCATCTTTCAAAGCACAATCTGAGATGTTTCAGATGATCTTCTGTCTTTCCAAAAACACTAAAGTCATCCAAAAATACCCTCATAAAAGTTGTCAAATATGGAGCAAAGACCTCTTGAACCCATTTTTGAAATGTGGGAGGAGCATTCTTCAACCCAAAGACCATGACATTACTTGCATAAACACCCCATTCTGTCACAAATGATGTTTTCTCCCTATCTTCCACAGCCATAAGTATCTGATTGTAGCCACTAAAACCATCCAGAAAACTATACATCTGATGTCCTGCAACAACATCTAGCAATGTGTCCTGAAATGGTAAAGGAAATGGATTTGTTACAGTTGCTGCATTAAGTTTCATGTAATCAACACAAATCCCGAGTTTGCCATTCTTCTTAGGTACCACAACTATTGGTGACAACCAAGTAACTTTCTTCACAAAATAGATAAACCCCACTTTCAATAACTTGTCCAGTTCCTCCTTGACAGTTTTGGCATAATTAGGATTCATCCTGTACCTTTGGGAGATAACAGGAACAGCATCCTTTTTCAAATTTATCCTGTGGATACAAAAGCTTGGATCTACACCCTTCATATCAGTATAAGTCCAGGCAAAAATATCCTTGAACTCCTTGAGAAATTTTCCTAAATCTGTTTTAAACTGTCCCTGTGCATGGACACTGACTTTTACCATCTTAGGCTCCTGTTCAGAACCCAGATTCAGATCCTGTAGGTCATCTTCTTGTACCCTAGCTGTTTTGGCCATTTGTTCCTCAAAAGCTTTCTCTGCCTGTAAGATCTACTGAATATGCATCTTCTCTTCCTCCTTAGACAGTTGTTTATTCAAAACTTCCTCCACTTCAGGGGCTTCCTGTTTAATTTGAACCTGTTTTTCAAAAACTGTAGATTTCCTCTGTTCCTTCAGGTTTTCCAAAATTCTGACAACATCAATGTCAAACACAGGTACAATTGATTCATTGACTTTGAGAAAAGCATCCTCTTCATCATCCTCTACTTCTCCAACCATGTTTATACCATGTGCATACAAAGCTCTAGTGTCTTTTGCCAAAACAACACTAGGTACCATATGCAGATGAATTTTCTTCTTTCCCTTCTTGATTGTTACCCTTGTAGCACCCCAATCCTATTTCACTTTAGCCTGCTTGAACCAAGGCCTTCCCAACAGAATTGGATAGGGACTATCCCCTTCATCCATCTTGAGCACTACAAAATTTACAGGAAAGGTCAAACCTGAAATTGTGATTTGCTGATTCCTGAGTATTCCAAGAGGTTGGATCCTTCTCTGGTCAGCCATCTTCAATTGAAATGGAGCTTCTTCCAATTCAGGGAGATTAAGCTTTGTATACAGGAACTCAGGTAAAATATTCACACCTGATCCTCCATCCAAAAGTGCTCCCTGTACTTCTTGATTCTGATAAGTCACAGTGATTTTAGGAACTTTATAGTCCACATCCTCAGCTTCAACTTGACATACATCAGGCTCATCAGCCTGGTCATCCTCCTCAGCAAGGCTTTTAAGCACTTGTCTTTTAAATTCAGGCACTAGACTCAATATCTGATCCATAGTGACTGTGGTATTCTTCAGGACTTCTGCTGTTATCTGAGCCTCCTTGGCTTCCTGTTGCAGAATCTCCTCCCGAATATCCATCTGCTTGCCTGTCTTGTGACCTTTCAAATCAATACTCTCCTTTTTCTGCTTTTTCTGAATCAGATTCAGACATTCCTGTCTGGCTTGTTTCTGTGTATCCCAAAAATGAGGGTTTTTCATCTCCTTATGAGAGACAACAGGGTCGGCAACATACTGTGCCCCTGATCTGGTGACTACCAAAACTGGTGCTGCCTTTTCAGGAACACCTTCCATCTGCATACAGTTAGAACAATCACAATGATTCTGAAATAAACCATGCTCAGTTTTCTGATTCTCTTGCCACCTATCTTCAGAACTTTGCTTTGACTCTTCCACAATCACAACATTGGCCTGTGGAGGTCTATTCTGCTGCACTTGTGCAGGCTGTCTCTGATTATTGTATCTGATAATGGGTATCCCCCTTTCTTCCCTATGCTTGCACCATAGAGGGAAATTTGGATCTTGCCTATGTCCTGTTTGATCACAGTAGGTACATGGATCTTTAGGTCCTTGCTGGTTGGGTGGCACCCAATTGTTCCTTCCTTGAAATCTTCTGGGGCCTTCCCCTCCTCTGTTCCTGTCTGGTTCCACAGCATTAGCAGCTGGTCCATTAGCTCTCTCTGCTGATGGTCCAAGATTTGACCTGTTATTAGGATTATACCAACTGTTTGCATCTGTATGTCCCTGTTTCTGACAAGTGTTGCAATAGGGTCTCTCCTTTTTAGTGGAAGTAGAGATTCCCATACTCTTCAATGTTGCAGCAATCTGCTGCTCAAATTTTGCACCTTGGCTTTGGACTTACCATTACCATTCTTATCCTTCCTTGTTTTGCTCCTGCCTTTATGTTTGTGCTTCCTCTTCTTTTTCCTGCTTTTAGTCTTCCTATCCTCAGTATATCAGAACCCTCTGAATCTGAGTCAGAATCCTCATCTTCTGAATCTGTGTCTGAGTCAGTCTCTGAATCTGAATCTGACTCTGTATCTGAGTCTGAATCACTGTCCTGTTTCTTCTTCTTTCTGTATTTAACACTTCCCAATCTTTTCTCTGCTCTTCTGGCAGCTGTCACCAATTCATTGAAGCCTCCTGCTCCCCCAAGGATGTCTATACTTGCTACTGTAGTTTTGAGAGTGTCTCTCAAACCATTACAGAAATATTCCTCTAACATTTCATTAGTAGGTCTCTCTGCTGGTGCCAGCCTCCCATTCAAGTCAAGGAATTGATGTGCATAATCCTCCACTAGGAGCCTCTTTTGTTTCATTGTTTTCAATTTTTTCAGGATATCAATTGGAGTCTTCCACCTCCTGAATCTTGACAGAAAAGCTGTCTCCAAAGCTTGTGTGTCAGGAAAATGTGCTGCACCATACTGTATGAACCAGTTCATGGCCTTACCCTCCAGTGTGGCAGCAAACTGCTGCTTCTTCACATCATCCCCATACAATACTCCTAGTCCACTTGCCTCCCATTTTGTGCTAAATTGAGCTACATGGCATCAGGGTCTTCCTTCTTGGATTCACCCTTGAATGTGGCAAATTTAACTCTGAGATTTGCTGGGTTAAGAGGTTGTGCCATTGTTCCTGGTACTACTACTACTATAGTCTATTTTCTGACAATTGCTTTAGCCAATGGATGAAATTCTAACTTTCTCCTAAACTGTCTGTCAGAGAGAGAACTAGGGAGAGAGAAAGAGGAGAGAGAAAGACTGCAGAGGAGAGAGAAAGACTGCAGGAAGAGAGAGAAATAGAGTGACGAGGAGAGAGAAAGACTAGAATTGGAGAGAGAAAGACAGGAAAGATGAAGAAGCCATGGAAGCTTGGAGCAAGAAGGGAGAGAAAGATTGTAATTGTATTGATATGTCAAAAAGATGTGAAAAATTACAACTTCTCTCCTTATATACCAGTGTCAGTGTGACATGGCATATTATTAACATTCTAAGTATTCCCAGCTTCTTACAATCCATCCCTTCCCAAAAGTTTTTGTCCCCAAAAACAAAACTAGAAAGAGCTAAAGAAAAGATGGATAGAACAGAGTACTACTCTGTTTTACAGCTTAACAAATAGGGAATGAGTGAAGAATTTATCATTACAAGGGCTGAATTTGAAGTACGAAAAGTGGACCCTGCTATATACATGATTTGAAGAACCTTAGAAGCCATTGGAGCCATAGAATCTTCAACAAATAGTTCCAGAAGAAAGTAGACAGCTTGCTGGAATAACAGTCCCTGCTGGACCAAATCAGCCATAACTTTTGATAGAAGTGTCCAAATGAAGTGTACCACATATCAAAACGAAGCTCTTGAAGAGTACTTTAAGCTCATGTAGATAGCTCAATTCTGAAAATGAAGTACGACAAAAACTGTTCTAAAACAGCGTGCTGTCCTGAACCAGTCTGCACCAATACTAGCTCCATAAGCAATAGGCTTCAGCCACTAATGTATCCTTCAAGTATGGATACTCATCCAATATTGAATCAGGTCTCCAAGAAGCCTCTTCAGAGGGTAAACCTCTCCATTTAATCAAATATTCCACAATAGAACGTGATCGAAGCTTCTTTTCACGCTGACCTATAACAGCCTCTGGGATGTACTGAACAATACCATCTTCATCAATAGGTGGCAGCTCATCAACTAAATCCACTGGATCACCATAATAGGGCTTGAGCTGACTAACATGGAAGACGTTATGAATCTTTGTAGAAGAGGGAAGCTCTAGTCTGTATGCCAAATCTCCAATCCGCTTAAGGATCCTGTAAGGGCCATAGAATCTGTGGGCAAGCTTATTACTGGATCCATCTTTCAATGTAGAATACTTGGATTTGGGCACCTTCAACAAAACCAGCTCTCCTTCCTGGAACTCTAAAGGCCTCCTCTTCTCATCAGCATACATCTTCATCTGATCTTGAGCCTTCCTTAGATTCACCTTGCATTGCTGAAGAAGGGTCTGCATTCTATCCAACTCTTCCTTCCCATGAGGGTTGATCTTTTCGTTAAAAATGACTGTGGGTAGGGGCACCTTGTAACCATACAAAGCCTCAAAGGGTGAAACTCCTATGCTCGCATGAGTGGAATTATTATAAGCAAACTCAGCCAGGTGTAACCAAGAATCCCATGAGGTTTGGACATCATAGCAAAAATGGCGAAGATAAGTCTCCAACCATTTATTAACTCTCTCTGTCTGTCCATCAGTTTGGGGATGATAAGCCGTAGATGGAGCCAACTTGGTACCCATAGATGTAAATACCGCTTGCCAAAAGTTACTCATAAACTTTGAGTCCCTATCATGGACAATCACCTGCGGTAATCCATGCAATCTGAAAATATGCTCCATAAACTGGTTGGCCACCTGAGAAGCAGTAAACTGAATTTTTGTTGGGATAAAATGAGCTGCTTTGGTGAGTCTGTCAACCACCACATAAATGCTATTCCACCCCTTCTTGGTAGTAGGTAAGCCAGTGATAAAGTCCATAGTAATATGAGTCCATTTACCCGTAGGAATAGGCAATGGCTGCAATAAACCTCCTGGCTTATGGGTGCTATCCTTATTTTGCTGACAAGGCATACACTTCATAACGAAGTCCTTGACATCTTTCCACAGTCCTTTCCAATAAAAGCTCTTGCTGATCCTGTCATAAGTCTTGAAAACTCCCAAGTGTCCAGCTAAAGGCGAAGAATGCATCTCCTCCATAATTTTTCCCTTGAAGGAAGAAGTAGAAGGAATAACAATCTTGCCCTTCCACCAAATAAGACCATTTTTAAGCTGGTAGTGCGAGTTTTCTTCCATGAGACCTTGCTGTAATTTCTGAAAGATTTGGCTGAATTCCTCATCTAAGAGATATGCCTCTTGTAGCTCTTCAATCCAATCACTATGTAATTCCGTCATGGCTGATACTTTGCAGGCCCACATACGAGAGAGAGAATCAGCCACTATGTTATCTTTGCCCCTTGTATGAGTGATGTCAAAGTCATAATTTTGTAATGTTGCTACCCATCGTCGTTGCTTTGGAGTAAGATTTGACTGAGTAAGGAAATACTTGAGTACGCGATGATCACTATGCACTCTGAATCGGCTGCCATATAAGTAATGGTGCCATTTCTTGATTGCATGCAGAATAGCCAACATTTCCTGATCATAAACATTCATGGCCATCTCCTTATCAGTAAGCTTACGGCTTTCAAATGCAATTACTCCATGCTCCTGAAGCAAAACAGCCCCAATGCCACGGCCACTAGCATCACATTGTATAGTAAACTCTTTAGAGAAATCCGGGCATACAAGAATAGGAGCGGAGGTAAGTAATTCCTTTAACTGGTTGAAGCTGCTATCTGCAAGAGAATCCCAAAAGAAAGCCTCTTTCTTCAACCTGTCAGTTAAAGGGGCTGCAATTGCCGCATAATGCTTTATAAATCTGCGATAGAATGAAGATAGACCAAGAAATCCTCTAAGAGAGGTAGTAGTAGTAGGCGTTGGCCAATCTTTTATGCATTGCACCTTCTTGGGATCAGCCTGTATTCCTTTTTCACTGACTATATGTCCCAAGTATTCCACTTCAGTCTGCATGAAAGAACACTTCTTCTCCTTAGCAAAAAGCCTATGATGTCTCAACACATCAAAAACCCTCCTCATATGCGACAAATGATCCTGAAAAGTCTTGCTGTAGATCAAAATGTCGTCGAAGAATACCAAGACAAACTGAAAGAGGAAAGGTTGTAGAATCTTATTCATCAAGCTTTGAAAGGTAGCTGGAGCGTTTGTAAGGCCGAATGGCATCACCAAGAAATGGTAAAGCCCACGATCAGTCCTAAAAGCAGTCTTGACCTCATCACCCTCTCTCATGCGAATCTGATGATACCCTGATCTCAAATCAATCTTCGTGAAGAATCGAGCCCCCTTAAGCTCATCAAGCAAATCATCTATCCTGGGTATAGGATACCTGTTCTTCACTGTTATCTTGTTAAGATCCCTGTAGTCAATGCACATTCTGAAAGATCCATCTTTCTTTTTGACTAACAGGACTGGGGATGCATACGGTGAAGAACTTGGTTCAATAAATCCCATTTCAAGAAGCTCTTTGATTTGCTTGGCTACTTCCTCTCGTTCGCATTTTGATAGTCTGTAAGGTGGCTTATTGATCGTCTTTGAGTTGGGTTCCAAATCAATGGGGTGATCCACCGCTCTCTTAGGAGGCAATGAAGTAGGTACTTCAAATAGATCTCTGTACTCCTCAAGAAGAGCTGTCAAGGCTGGATGGTTTGCTGAATTTTTGGGCTGATCCTGTGTTTCTTTGTTCAAATGCAATACAAATATCTGTGAGCGCTTCTTGTACTCTTTCTTGAGTTGTTGAATGGTGATAAGCTGAAAATCAGATTTACTAGGGATCCCCCGTAAACGGATGAGCTGTCCATTGGAGAAAAACTCCATATATAACTGTGAGAAATCCATAGTAATCCTGCCTAAGGTCATCAACCAGTCACAACCAAGTACAATATCTATGGGCCCCATTTCCAAAGTGATCAGGTTTACTTTGACTTCAAAATTTTCAGCCATCTGCAAAGAAACCTGTGGACAAATCTGTGTGCTGATTTCCTCTTCACCATTAGCCACTTGTACTCTAATGGGCTGCTGTAAGTCGGTGGGAACACAATTCAACTTGTACAAAATGGATTTATTGACAAAACTGTGGGTACTGCCACTATCTATCAGGATGAACACTGGCTTTCCACATATGCTTCCCTTCATACGAAGTGTATTAGGGTTCTTAGATCCCGTCCAAGCATCCATAGAGATAGAACAATTAGTGGCAGCAGGCATCTCATTACAAAATCCACCAGGATCAAATGGGATATCACCGCCTGGATCAAAAGGAAAAGAGTCAGATGGATCATAGAAGTACTCATGTCCACCATCATCCTCGAAATCTTCATTTTCAGCATTGATTGGGACTGCATTAACTTCATCTATGTCATTTTCAAGGTCCTCAAGAACTAGCATACTCTGAATTTTTGGCTTGGCATTTTTGTATACACACTTTGAAGCATGGTCAGGAGTATACTTTTCTCCACACTTGAAGCATAAGCCTTTGTCCTTTCTTTCCTTGTAAAGATCCATGGGAATATTTCTAGAATTTGTATTGGCTGAAGTAGACTTAGGCTTATTGTCACCTTGCTTAAATTCAACCTTTGGACTGTTTGCTGTCCTGAAATTGCCTTGAAGCCTAGAAGCATTAAATGGGGGATAAGTTGGTATCCGTAAGCTCCCACTAGGCATATGGTTGCTGCCATAATTGTTACCAACTTGCCCTTGCTTTAAAACAGTCCTTGGCTGTCCATAACTTGGCTGAAATGAAGATTCTTTCCTATACTTCCTTCCAAAGCGCTCTGCAAGCTCAATAGCCTTGAAAAGTGAAGTAGGATTTTGCGCCATAACATCAGCTGACAAGGATGGTTCCAAACCATACATGAACTTGTGTAACTTGGCCTCATCACTGATGTTTTCCACATACATGGTCAAGTTAAGGAATTGGTTTGTATAATCTCTTACACTTAGGCTCCTTTGTTCCAAGTTGTACCATCTTCGTTCTAACTTCTCTTTCTCAAGAGGTGAAACAAAGACTTCAGCCATAAGTGCCTTGAAAGCTTCCCAATTCTCAATAAGTACATTCTCTTTCTTGATATACCTCCACCAAGTGTGAGCAAATCCTTCTAAGTGGAGGGAGGCAAAATGTATCTTCATGTCATCAGTTTTAGGAAATATGTCAAAATAAGACTCCATCTTAGAAGTCCATTCCTCTAATTCTGATGGTGAAGATGACTGGCCATTGAATTTGGATAAAACAATTTTATCCTTGAATTCTCTATCATGGAAAGGTTGCTGTCCCAAAACTGGCTGATCGGAATTTCTAAGTACAGAACCCCCAAAATGAGATTGAAATCTTCCAACAGGTGGCTGAGAATTACCCTGTAATCTTCCTGTTGGTAAAGCACCCCTAGAATGCTGAGTATGCAGTCCAAAAGCTTGAGTATTGGCGCCGTTCAAACTGCCCAAATAGTCATCATGCCTTTGTGAAGCTTCTCCCACTTCATATTGACTATTGGGTATGCCTCTTCTTCCTATTATCCCATCCCCATAACCATTTTGGTTGGATGGCTGAAGTGGAACTGAGGGGTCACTATTTGAACAAGCCTTCTCATTTGCTTCTTTTGATCCCTTTTGTGACTGCATGAGTTGAGAAAATTGTGCCATAAGTTGGGCATTAGATTCTACCAACTTATCAATGGAAGCCTTGGTTTGGGTAGTTGATTCCATCAACTTATCAAGCGTAGACTTCGTTTGTCCATGAGATAAAACCATATGCTCCATTACTGACAAAATAGCTTCATGACGTTCCTTATGTCTTAGTTCATGGGCACACAAAGCGTCATTGAGAATACCAATCTCTCCTTGTTGAGGCTCTTCAGGGTTCTCTTGAAGTGTGCTTTCCATCATAGAATCCCTGATTTGCTGTGCATAATCCTCCTGGACCTTATTTTTGCCTTTATGCCCTGCCATACTAGTGCAGTCCTGCAGTACCCCCTGTCAGTAAAACGGCTATAACTTTGGCTAGAAAACTCCGATTGCAAAACTTTTTTGTGCGAATCGAAGCTTACAATGCCCTCTTCGAGATGAGCTATAGCACGCTATAACAGGTTTAGGACAGAAAATTCTGTAACTGACTTTCAGAGTCTGAACTGTCCAGTCCTGCACCCTGTTTAGACCTGTAAGTGCCCTGTTTTGACCCTGTAATGCAAGAAAGTAACCTCCAAAGGCTACCAAACCCTGCAAAGGGGTATATAGGACCTGTGGGTACCCTGTAGTACCTGCACCTGTACTTCAGTATCAAAGGGTGTACCTGTATCCACCTGTAAATACCCTGTGGGTAACCTGAAAATGCCCTGTTTTACCCTGTTTTACTCCAATAGGTACTTGAGTCGTTGGAAAGTCTTCAATCTTCAATTCTCCACTCGCTGTACCTGTGTGAGGGATAAAACGGCAGGACGGGCTCCCTACACGGGCTCCGAATCACCGGGAGGTGGGCAAAGTTCCCCCCGGGTCGGTTGGTTGCACCCCTTCGGGATCTTCGATAGTGAGGGAGGGTCACCTCTCTTTTGTCCCACTATCTCCCCCGGCATCCACCTTTTTCCTCGGTGGGAATATCAACATGGCAGAGGCTAGTGTACTAAGAAATCAGCATGATATGCATTTGGAAAATATTCATTCAGCCTTTCATGAGATGCAATTGATTGAGATAAAAGAACTTGAGATGGGAGAAGGGTTTACCTATGCAATTCAGTGACTCACTGATTGCTAGTACTTACCCTTTACAATTTTCCAATTTAGGCAAAAGAGAATCAACCAATCAATTGGATTAGAGTAAGCAAAAGAATCAATGAATGTATTCAGTCCATAGGATTCAAATGTTATGCTGAAATCTCAGATTGAGGCCCTTCATTCACTGATTGAAGCTAATATGCATTAGACAAGCATTGCATTCATGAATAGATGAATTCAAGCAAAGGTTGGCTGAGAATTTGATGAAAATGTTCAATTCTTTAATCTCTCAGTCAAATGGCTTAAGCTCAGCAGTTGGATTAATGAGAGAGATTAAAAATTGAAGAGAAATACCTTGACATGGCTGAAAATAACTTGCCAAATGCTTGATAGGGCTCCCGGTTGTCCAATGTTAGCAAAATAATCCAAGAAGCTTGCTTATCTGATGGTAGAGACCAATCTTGAGGCTTCAAATGCTTGAAATTGAAGCATTAAACCCGTTTCCCCCAAATTTTTGCTCCATTGAAGCTCTTGATCTTCAATCTTAAGCCATCCCGTGCTTAATCCTTGCAATTTGTTGAAGAATCCTTGCTGAGATGATACCACGGGCCAAAAGGATGAAGAATCTTCAAGAAATTGTCAAGAAATGGAAGCTTGGGCTGAAGCTTTCATGGCTGCCCATGGACTGTTCACCTAGGGTTCAAGAGAGCTGAGGAATCTTCAAATGTTGCTAAGAATCTCAATGTAGCTGAAGATTAATGCCTGGAATGGATGAAGAAGAGTGCCAAGGCTGAGGGGAAGCAAGCTTGGAGCAGGGCAGGGCTGGAATCAGCCCGAAAATTGCGCCGCAATTTTCGGGGCTGTTCCTGGCCTGAATGCTTGCTCAATCTTGAGCAAGTAGGTGCTCAACTTGAAGCTCATGCTGAAAGGCTTCTATTCCAGATGATTGTTGGTCAGGAAGATCAGAGGTAAGAGAGATATGAGCAGATCTTGGGGCTGAACCTCCATGGAACCTGCAGGAATTTCCAGGAAAGGGGAAAGAGAAACCCCTCTTTTCAAAGTAACCACAGTTTGTTCTCAAACTAAGCCCGGTTAACCATTCTTTACCCTAGTTACCTCCATTTTTGCATAAAATTTGATGACGTCCAGCCATTTAAGCCTTTACCCGCCATATCTGACCTTGGATAACTCCAGATGTAGTCATTGCTAACTGTAGTTGTCCTGCAGCACTCCACTAGTCACTGTCTTGTACCATTTTTGTCTGAAATTGGTTTTGAAATAGGAAAATGAGAGTGAAAATGGAAGAAAATAATGGATCAAAGACTGAAGCTCTGATACCACTTGTCTGAGAGAGAACTAGGGAGAGAGAAAGAGGAGAGAGAAAGACTGCAGAGGAGAGAGAAAGACTGCAGGAAGAGAGAGAAATAGAGTGACGAGGAGAGAGAAAGACTAGAATTGGAGAGAGAAAGACAGGAAAGATGAAGAAGCCATGGAAGCTTGGAGCAAGAAGGGAGAGAAAGATTGTAATTGTATTGATATGTCAAAAAGATGTGAAAAATTACAACTTCTCTCCTTATATACCAGTGTCAGTGTGACATGGCATATTATTAACATTCTAAGTATTCCCAGCTTCTTACACTGTCTCTGAATCTGTGTTAGTGCCAATGCACCCACAAATCTATTTCTATCTCTCTCTTCTGCCCCTGGGGTAAATGGTCCCTCCTGAACCTCATGTTGGTGGAAAGCCTCTTCAGTCCCCCTGCTATTTGACTTGGACCTGCCTGTTCTGTCTGGGCTTCCTGATCACTCAGATAACCCAAATCCAGGGTATCAACCTGACTTCCACGGTTTGACCTTTGATGCTCCTTCTATTTTTGCTTCTCTTCCTGTTCTAATTTAGCCTGTAACCTCGTATAATAAGTTCCAAACCCCTCACCTCTGTATCTTTCAGCAGACATACACTACACATCTTCAGGCTTATCTGTCTTCAGTTCCAAGGTAAACAATACTCACAGCAATGGCAGACACACCCATAGACGTTAGACCAAGGCCCCTTGCACTTTCTAGGTGCATTCCTCAAGTCATATGAATGCTGAAATCTGCATAAGCACTGTTCTCCCCAAAACCTTTCCCAAGCTATTTCCAGAGACTCCGTAGGGAACAACTTAAAATGTTTGAATTTTTCTTTCCACACCAGCCCTTTAACTTTTCTAACAAGGTCTCCAGGCACTTCAAGAAAATTAATTTTCAGAAATACCTGATTATACAATTCAATCTCCTCTTGCTCTGTTTTCCAGTACTTGAATTCTTGCAGCAGGGCTTGGGCAAATTCTTCAAACTCCTCTTCCTCAGTGGTCTAGTGCTTGAATTCCTCAAGCCACATTCCCATTGCCACCTGTTTTCTGAAACTGAATTCCTGTACTGGCGCGGTTCATTCTTAGTATCTCCGCCTATCGCCCAATGAAAATTCGCAAGATTGCCAAGTGTTAAGGGCCAATTTCCACCCTTAATATACCAAACAGATACAAAACCTCCATAACAGATAATCAAAATCTGATTCTGAATATTGATAATCTAACTTCTCAGATACACATTCTGATTGTGATACTCTATTCAATATTCACTATTCATCACCATTAACCTTATCAATGGAATCAGATAATTCAGAATACAGTACAGAGAATCAAATATACACAGGCAAATTCAGGTAACATCCTTTCATTGCCAAAACAAAACTATCTTCTACAGCAGTGCATTTCGATTCTCTCTTCCTTCCACGAATAGTTACATACCCAAAAGATTCATGACTCTTCCATTCAAAAAGGTACAACTGACACCCCTTCATATCCCTTACTCCCTAAGGCTCAAACTAAAGTGATAAATAATCCCTAAGGTTATGCCTCTAACAATGCTATTTCTAGCTTATTGTGGGTGACACAAATTTTCACCAACATAGAAGTAGTTGAATAAATATGTTCATGCCTCAAGAACGAGCAATATTGGTTTCATATTCTTTGCCACCTTTGATTTGCCATTCATTGAGGCATATGAGTACAAAGTAGCTAATGAATATTTGATTCAAAAGGGGCTTCAAAAAGCCCCTCTTAAAAGGCTTGATATTCCTATTCACATTTCATTCTCACCACTATTGATAAAGCATGTTATCCCACCACGTATATCTAAGTGACAGCTAAAAAGATGATTGGGTTGCCTCTTATCCACCCAGCCTCCAATCCTCACTGAGAGAGCTAAAGAATGGCACCATCTAGCCAAATGGAGGATGGGCTAGGACATCCCTTTCCGCAAAGAGAATGGAAAGAACCAAAACACAACTTGACAAGAGAGAATTTGTAGCCCATCTTAAGGGAAATGAAGATGATGGAAGATTAAGAGAGCTAATGGCTCCTAATTTCTCCCATCAACATATATATAACATGAGGATATAAGGATTCCCCACCAATAGAGCATATGGCAAGTCTTACTTAATAATTTTAATTAAGAATGTAAAGGGAGAATTAGAAGAGAGTACATATGATCTGGACACCATATGATCTAGACGTCATATTAGAATATGAGAGAGAGGGAGAAAGATGAGAAGAGAGGAAGACAAGAGGAGAAGAGTTAGAGGAAGCTTGCCATTTGTATTCATGAAATGCTATATAAAAAAAGAGACTCACTCATAGCTTAGCTCAAAGAGATGGACTAGCATGAGAGTGTTGCATAATGTACTCTTAGTGGCTCCCCTTTGGGCTTGGTGATCTAGAGTGCTCTCATGTGCTTCTGATTGTGTCTTTATATCTCCATGGATACCTTATAAAGCCTCTATGAGGGATTAGATTAAGCTAATATTTTTTATTAACATAATTCCAGATGATGTATGGCATCTTTGATAATATGGAGAATAATGGATGGGACAAGTCCCCACCTTGGTTATCATGCAAGAAGCCAAGGGTGGTGGTAGACAAGCTAGAGAAAGGGAGCAAGATTACAAGAGGTGGGTTCCCAAAGCACATTATTATAATATATTATGGGAAGTTGATGCGATAAGGGTGAATGCACCTTTGTAACTTCAAATCGATGAAAAATCAGAAAAAAGTTTCTTTTGTAACTTTGTAGACCAGGTCGAAATCGATCGGGCAAGGTGCCAATTTTCTTGGAATTAGATTTTACTTACGACTTATTGAAATGATAAAAAATGGCTTTCAAAAGTTTCTTTGAATTTAGTTTCATATATATATATATATATATATATATATATATATAATATATATATATATATATATATATATTATATATATATATAAGCATGTGAGAGAGTGGGTCCATGCTTGTAAGCTTTTGTGTAAGATCCAAATGAAACCATGATGTGGACATTGACTTGTGTACAAGGGTGAGGTGTCCTCTAATGATGGTAATAGATCCCAAATCTTGGTGATGTAGGTGGAGCCCAAGTATAGTTGGAGGCTAGTCCTTTGAAAAAATCTATGTACTCACTCAACCCCTAGGTGTAATCCATTTCCATCTTTACCAAGATAACCCATGCCTTTTACCCTTTACATTGACATCCCTCCTAAGAACTTGTTTCCCCACTTCCTAGAGCTATCATAAGAGAGAAGCAATGTAGCATACCTAGTGCTTAAAGAGTAAACCCAAAGTGATAAGATGTAGGGTTTAAGCTATGGGTAAGGCTCTTGGTAGGAATTTTGGCCAAATTTTGTGGTAGAAATCCGGTTTGTAAAATACCCGGATCATTAGCCCTCCCCTTAGGCTAGAGGCATTCATGCCTCTAGCTTGATAATGATGGTCCAATAGAGCAGGGAGGACTACACCCCCTCATTGGTGGCTCTTTGTCAAATGAGTGCTCTAAAGTGTCCCTAATTCTTTGAAAATGAGGCTTGAGTCACCATCCATTTACTCTTGTCTTGTGAACCCTCCCATCCATGTCACCTACTTATAGCTGCCATTTGGATATCTCCTTAGGACCATGAATGGCCCTTCCCACTTGAACACAAGTTTAGCATTCTTTCTATTATCAAAGCTATTATCAAAGCATAGCACAAGTGATCCTTTCCTGATGTGCTTGCTAGCTAGCTTCTTATTAAATGTCTTCCTCCTCTCTTCAGCCTGCATAGAATAGTGTTGGACTATTGCTTCTCTATCTAACTCTAGCCTCTCTAGATCCAACATCCTTTCTTTTAACTTCTTATCTTGATTCTTCTCTTGAGTGGCTACTAAAACACGTAAGCTAGTGATTTCTACCTCTATAGGAAGCAAAGCCTCTTGGCCATAAACGATGTGAAATGGAGTATAGCCAAGTGAGGTTTTGAATGAAGTCCTATATATTAGCTATATATAGTTTGTCTATATATAGCATCCGTGGTCCCCTTTATATATTCCAACAATGTGTGCTCACTTGATGCACTTCTAGGGTTCCACTTCCTGTGTCTCATGTCTCTCTTCTCCTCTCTCTTCCTCTGTTCCTTGTCTCCCTCGCGCACTATTCAACATGGTATCAGAGCGAGGTTTCACAATTACGCAAAGGTCTACGTCTTAGTAGTCAAAAGCACATGAAGTGATGCGTTGTTTTCTCTTTACCAAGCGCGCTCTTTGCTATTACGCTTGCGAGATCATCCAAGAGGCCGGCATCATTCTCCGTATGCCCCAGGCCGTCATGGCCACCGCTCAAATCCTCCTCCATTGCTTCTATTGCAAGCAGTCCTTCAAGGACTTCGATGTCTGGAGCATGGCTACAGCCTGCTTCTAGCTCTCGAGGAAGCTCGAAGAGGAAGTCACCTCCAACCATGGTGAGAAGAGATCTCTTCTCCAAGACATCGTCGTGATGTTCGACCACATTCGTGTGTGCAGGGAAGGTGATCCGCCTCTTTCTCTCGGTTTGGAGGCTTACACGAAGCGAAGAGATGAAGTGATGAAGCTGGAGATGTGCCTTTTGGTGGAGCTAGGGTTTGTCTGCCACATGGAGCACCCTCACAAGCTTCTTCTCAGCTACCTCAATCTTCTTTGCCTGAACGGGGTGCAGGAGTTTTGTTAAGAGGCTTGGAACATGGAATTGCATCTACCAAGGCAGCACTTATAGGTGATGTTACAGTTGCCACTCGCTCAACACATCTAAGTGAAGATTCGTTGGAGAAAATCCCCCACAACCAAAGTGAAGACTGATACAACTCTAGCACAAAGCCTGATTCCCTTAGGCACAACAATGGATCAAGGAAAAGGTACCACAATAGTGGATCAAGGAAAAGGTACTGCGGATCCACGGAGGCATTGGAGGTCTCTAATAACCATAGAAGAGGGGACATTGATTCACACCAAAAATCATGCAAAAGATATGTAAGCAAGGTCATTCACTTTCTTATGTGCAACTAGATGGTATGAAGCTGCAGAGCAAGAAGGATGTAGTGAGATGTGCAACCTCATCCAGAGTTTGGAACATCCCATACATCCATAACCTTGTTGACAACAGATTATTCAAAGGCTTTTGGGGGCACTTTGCGATTGTACTGCGCTAGCCTTTGAAGATAATAATAGCTCTTGGATACTCCACACTCACTAGAGCAAGCATGGATAGAGTTCAAAATATAGGAGCAGGCTATATATATAAATATATATATATATATGAGGAATCAGAATAAAGAAAAGCAAGGGCTAGAGGTGATATTAATTATTAATTAATTAATTAAAGGCCGTCTGCAATGAAAGCTTGAAGGTCAGCAAGGAGGCGAGAGGAGATCTTGAGGGAGTTGAGGATGTGAAAGGCGTGGATGGCCTTATTGTAGTAGAGGAGGTGGACACGTTGGTCGGCCTATTGCCTGAGGCCGGGCATAGTGCATCTGCCAGCCCTTTAGGACATCGAACTCCGCAATCACCACTAGCGACGGCGAGAGGCCCGGCACGCCTAGCTAATGATATGACATTTCTGTTGATGTTTCATTTGCACAATTTAGTACAGTTTCTCATCATTTTAATTGCTACTATTTCATCTTTCATGGTTTCATTACACCACTTGATGGTTCAAGAATTTAGATATGATATAGCTGCTGCCGTTTCATTTTCCAGCTCATAATTTGTTTACATCTCGTCTATTATTCTTTCCAACTGATGATCATATTCCAGATTATAGTTGATGCGCTGATGATATTTTAATGATCGTAATATTCATCTCGTTATATTCCAGCTGATGATTGTCGGTATTTTGTTCAACATTTGATTATTCTAAATGTTACTTTCTTCCAGCTGATTTTTGGTTCTTCATGCTACGTTTCATATCATTTCATCTATATTATAGCTAATGCATTGAAATTATTCCACACTTTGTTTATAAGAAATTTTTTGAGCTAATGGGATGATATTTCATTTCATTCTTATTCCAGCTGTTGAAATGTTTCAGCTGATGTTTCATTATTATTCTAGCTGTTGAGTTGTTCCAGCTGATGTTTCATTCCTTATTTTAGCTGTTGAGTTATTCCAGCTCATGTTTCATTCCTTATTATTCCAGCTATTGAGTTGTTACAGCTGATGTTTCATTCTTTATTGTAGCTGGTTATTGAGTTGTTCCAAACCATCGTTCATTCTTTATTCTTCTTTATTCTAGCTCTTAAGTTGTTCCAGTTAATGCTTCATTCTTCGTTTTCTATTCTAATGTTTGTCTATTCTAGCTTATGATATACGAGCTGATGTTTCGTTGTTTCCAGTATGTTCGTCTATTCCAGCTGCTATTTTGTATATTCTAATTGATGAGCTGATGAAATTTTTATCGTATATTCTAGCTGCTGAGTTGATTTCTGACATTGTGATTGTGTTCTAATGTTGATATAACATTTTCTATTAAGTTTTTGATGTCACAAATTATTCTGCATAGACGATTATATCCACACTCAAGATAAAGCAATATCATGGCCCTTTATCTCCTTCGATTCAGCCTTCATCTATTGTAATTCAAGATTGATGTAGCTCCTTCATTTATCTATAGTAATTCAGGAGTGATGTAGCTCCTTCGATGCCTACAAACAAGCACTTGTATATTCAGGAGTGATTTATCTCCTTTCAACTTTGTAATAATATCTTTTCAATATTAATGTAGCAGTAGGGCTATATAGAGATGTGGGTTTTTCCCTTGAGACCCCAAGGGTTTTTTCATCCATAGTTAGGGACCTTTATTTGAGTGGGGGTATTAGCTATATATAGTTTGTCTATATATAGCATCCCTGGTCCCCTCTATATATTCCAACTATGTGTTCTCACTTGATGCACTTCTGGGGTTCCACTTCCGGTGTCTCGTGTCTCTCTTCTCCTCTCTCTTCCTCCGTTCCTCATCTCCCTCGCGCACTATTCAACATTGTAGGCCCAAAGAGTTGCACCCAATTTTTTATCCCACTGCTTGGGGTGTATGTGTACTTGCTTGGTAATTATCTTACAAATCTGCCCATTCACCTTTTCGACCAAACCATTACAGTGTGGGTAGTAGGGGGAGTAGAATGCATGTGCTTGATTTTTTGCTTTTCCATTAGCTCCCCCAATAGATTAGCCCTAAAACCAGAACCTCGGTCAGAGATAATTTCTAAAGGTGTGCCAAACGTGTAACAAATGTTTTCAAACACAAATTTTCCCACTTGTTGGGTTGTGATCCTACTAGTTGTTGAAGCCTCAGCCCACCTCGTCATGTAGTCCACACCCATTATGATGTATTCCTTGTAAGACTGAGTTTGTGGGAGTGGTCCTATTGCATCAATCCCCCATTTCTCAAATGGTCCATATGTAGTTATGGGATTTTGTTCCTCATGCACTAGCTTCCTTCGTCTGGCCTTTTGGCAAGCATCACAAGTGTGGCACCAATGCATCTCGATGCAGAGTAGGCCACACAAAACTAGCTTGGAGAATCTTTCTACTGGCTATTTGTTGATAAAAATATCCGCCACAAACCCCCTCATGGTAGCTCTTAATCACATCCATAAACTCCTTTGCTATTGGCACCCTTCTAAGCACTGCATCCTTTCCTTTGTAATACAACACATAATTTATCAAGTGGTATTTAGTGGCCTTAGTATCCAACCACCTTTTCTTACTCTTATTCATATGTGTAGCTGCCTCACCATGCTCAAGAAAATAAAGCACATCTTGTAGTTGAAACTTATCCTGAAACAAGGGGAGCTTTAGTGCAATGATGCCCACCATTACCTCTTTCCATTTTTCAACTGCTTGAGCATTTGTATTGCCGTTTGTGTGCCTTGGCACAAAATAGATTTGGGCTTTTTGTAGCTTTCTCATGAGAGTTTTAGCTTCTCTCATTTTTACGGCTAAGTTATCATTTTTACAAGCCTAGATTCCTTTTATTTGCTTAATAATTAGCATAGAATCCCCAAACACATTAAGTTGAGCGACACCATGTGAGAGAAACCACCTCAAAACTAAAAGCAAGGCTTGATATTTTGCCTCATTGTTAGAATAGACATCCTCCAAGCTGATACCTTCTCCATAAAGTTTGTCACCTTTGGGACTGAACACCACTATTCCTACTATCGCTCTGCCTTTAATACGCTTATAGGCCCCATCAAAGTAGATGGCATGGGCATTCTCCACTTGTGGTGGGTCCTCAAGAGGAGGTGTCTCCTCTTTTACCTTTCCGTTCTCTTTTTCCTTCTTTTGATGGTATCTATGAGTCAACAAATTAGCTAGGCAGGCCCGAGTAGAGACCTCCACTTTGAAGGTGCAGTCAAACTCTTAGAGTTGTATCACCTACTTAGTGATTCTGGCTAAAACATCCATGTGCTATAAGGCATAGGGAAAATACTCTTCTATCGTGATCACTGTGAACAGCCTAGGGAGAAGATGGGGATGAAACTTTCTTACAGTAAACATTAAAGGCAAAACCATCACCTTCACCATCTTGTACCCTCATTCTGATGCTATCATTACTCTACTAGAAAAGTAGACCGGCCTCATTAGGCCAGTTTTAGCATCCTTTGGTATTAATGCTGCCCCTAGAGAATCTTCCCCAAAACTCAGATTGACAAAAAAATATTGATCCCAGCAAGGCTGTAAAATTATGGGAAAGGTGCTAAGAGCCTTCTTCACCTCGTGAAAGCACCTTTCACTTTCGTCACTCCACAGGAGCTCCTGAGAGTGGGTCAATTGTTGTAGCAGAAACACTAATTCAAAGAGGAGATGAATGAACTACCCCATATATCACACCTTCTGAATGAAAGAGGTTAATTACTTCACAAAAGATGGTGATGGCACCGCCAATACGGCCTTATTTTGATCTACTTCAATGATCCTCTCACTTACGACATGCCCTAACAAAGTTACACTGCTTTTGCCAATGCGACACTTCTCATGGTTTAGCTGCCCCCCCATTTGTGCAAGGCAGTTGAAACCTTCATCCACATTTTCTAGATGTAGATCCTTAGAGCTATAAGTACAAAAATCATCAATAAAGACCCTGATGGACTTACCAAAATATGGCTGGAAGACATAATTCATGAATCGCTAGAAGGTAGCTAGGGCATTTGTTAATCCAAATGGCATTACTTTGTAAGCAAAACACCCCCAAGGCATGATGAAGGTGGTCTTTTGTTGATCCTCCTCAGCTATTTGGATTTGGAAATAACTTGAATACCCATCACAAACAGTGTATCTCTCATGCCTGGCCAATCGTTGATTATTTCATCTTGAAAGGGAAGAGGAAAGTGATGTCTCTTTGTTACGACATTTAGTGACTTGTGGTCCACACAAATCCACCACTTGCTATTCTTCTTGGGTGTCACCACCACAGGTGAAACCCACTCTAAGTTCCCTACTGGGATAGATGAATCCTGCCTTCAAAAGTCATTGTATCTTAGTGAGTAGAGGGTTTTCTTAAACTACTCCCAACCGTCATAGCCACTGCACCACTGGCCTTGCTCCATCTTTTAGATTAATGTGATGTTGTATTGCCCTCACACCTGTGATGTGTTTATAATCACAAATAAAAAGTGCAGAGTGTTTTATCACCACTTCCATCTAGGCTGCCGTCTCCTTAGCTGATAGATCCTAGCCAACATTTTTTCTAAATCCTCCTTCTCAACCTTTGGAAGTTGCTGTGGAATTTCACTACTAGAAGGCCCTTTCAATATAATCCCCATCACTTCTAGAGAGCTTTCTTCCTCCTCATTAGAAGACTTGCCCTCTATCATAGATGACCAATCCTCGGTGGAACTTCATTCATCAACAATAATCTCTGACGCAAGATCCTCCTGTCGGCCCTGTCTTTGAACACATCTAGACCCAAGTCATATCTTATTAAGGGTAGAATAAATGGATTCATAGATGCATTAATTTTAGCAAGACGATGGCCCAATAATTCCCTTATGATATTTTGGAACCTGAGCTTTTTGTGCTAGCTGTTATGTGCATGGTTTGCCTAGCAAGAGAACGGATAGGTTCGTACAAATTCCTATAGTTCATGGGATGCACTTAGAGTAGAATGAATATGTGCACATTAAAGGAGATGTTATAATCCAAAATAGGGAATATTATGGGGTCAAGGGAAGACAAGATCTCTCTCAACCTCTTAGCTTCAAAATAGAGGACCGAAAATGTATCTTTTGACTAATGCAAACATCCACCGTAATGTTTTGAATTGATTGAAAGTTGTAGAAAATATGATTATTCATTTATGAATTAACTATAAATTTTCACTACAAACTTTAATGAAGCGTGTTGTTGAAGCTCTAGCCTCTTAGATCCCACCATTCAAGAGATACGAAGGATTTGCTCACTAGTGATTAGCCTAGCTTTGGTGTGACCATCATCAGCCTTATAAAGTTCATAGACTTCGATAACTACCTTCTCAATTACTTTGAGCATTCTTGCTAGTAGTAGTTGAAGCTCATCACCATATGTAGCCTCTCGCCAATACTGCACACCATCGATGTATAAGTGCCCCTCCAAAAACTTGTTCATCCCTGAATTTGAAAGCGCCTTCACCACTTGAAGATGAGGCTTCTTAGGGAGTGTCTTTACACTAGATACAAAGCACTCGACATAATGACTTGACCTAGAGACTTGATAAGAGCAAGATTTCTCTTGAAGTAAAGAAGGGTGTGTGTAATTAACTTGCTTTACCCACATACGTACCATTTTCCGATAATGATTCTTCTTCTCTTAAGATTATTTTGAAGACCATAGTGGTATTCTTGAGCAATGAATCCCTTGAATAGGTTTTGATGAAAATTCCTCCTCAATGATCCCTTGACAAAAGCTCGTTGAAGAAGATGACAACTCCTTAGATGTTTCTTTCTTCATAGAAATTATAGAGCATAGCTTGAGAATGTCCTCAGCAAGGGACACAAAAAATGAGAGGACTGAGATAGCTAAATAATGGCACCACCTAGCCAAATGGAGGATGGGCTAGGACATCCCTTTCCTCAAAGAGAATGGAAAGAACAAAAACACAACTTGAAAAGAGAGAATTTGTAGCCCATCTTAAGGAAAATGAAGATGATGGAAGATTAAGAGAGGTGATAGCTCCTAATTTCTCCCATAAACATATATATAACTTGAGAAAATAAGGATTCCCCACCAATAGAGCATATGTCAAGTCTTACTTAATAAGTTTAAGTATGAATGTAGAGGAAGAATTAGAAGAGAGTATATATGATCTGGACACCATATGATCTAGACGTCATATTAGAATATGAGAGAGAGCGAGAGAGATGAGAAGAGAGGAAGACAAGAGGAGAAGAGGTAGAGGAAGCTTGCCATTTGTATTCATGAAATGCTATATAAAAAAAGAGACTCACTCATAGCTTAGCTCAAAGAGATGGACTAGCATGAGGGTGTTGCATAATGTGCTCTTAGTGGCTCCCCTTTGGGCTTGGTGATCTAGAGTGCTCTCATGTGCTTGTGATTGTGTCTTTATATCTCCATAGATACCTTATATAGTCTCTATTAGGGATTATATTAAGTTAATATTTTTATTAAAATAATCCTATATGATGTATGGCATCTTTGATAATATGGAGAATAATAGATGGGACAAGTCCCCACCTTGGTTATCATGTAAGAAGCCAAGGGTGGTGGTAGACAAGCTAGAGAAAGGGAGCAAGATTACAAGAGGTGGGTGCCCAAAGCACATTATTATAATATATTTACAAGAAGGATAAAATGGGAAGTTGATGTGATAAGAGTGAATGTGCCTTCGTAACTTCAAATCGGTAAAGAACCTGGAAAAAATTTCTTCTACAACTTTGTAGACCAGGTCAAAATCCAGCAATGCAAGAATTTCTTGAAATTGGATTTCCCCTAGGATTTATTAAAATTATAAAAAACAGCTTCCAAAAGTTGCTTTGACTTTAGTTTCTTATATATATATATATATAAATACATATAAGCATGTGACAGAGGGGATCCATGCTTGCAAGTTTTTGTGTAAGATCCAAATGACACCATGATGTGGACATTGACTTATGTACAAGGGTGAGGTGTCCTCTAATGATGGCGATAGATCCTAAATCTTGGTGATGCAGGTGGATCCCAAGTGTAGTTGGAGTCTAGTCCTTTGAAAAAATCTATGTACTGACTCCACCCCTAAGTGTAATCCATTTCCATATTTACTAAGGTAACCCATTCCTTTTACCCTTTACATTGGCATCCCTCCTAAGAACTTGTTTCCCCACTTGCTAGAGTTATCATAACCGAGAAACAATGTAGCATACCTAGTGGTTGAAGAGTAAACCCAAAGTGATAAGATGTAGGGTTTAATCTATGGGTAAGACTCTAGATAGGGGTTTTGGCCAAATTTTGTGGTAGAAATTCAGTTTGTAAAAAGCCTGGGTCACTAAGCAAAAAATCTTTCTTGGACCGACTAATAGACTCGAACTTCTTAAACTTTCATCATTATGGTGACTAGCCTTCCAGAACTTCAGTGATACCTAATCTAATTATCATTGATGATCTCTTAAGTAGTCCCACATGGAACTATACTAAACTTCATCAAGTATTTTTTATAATCACAATAACCTTTTGTCTCCATGATGCCCCTAGGTGAATCCAACACTAAAGTGAAAAGTGACTTTGACGATGAGCTGACTAAGTATAAAAATGATATAGATTTTGATGAGGATTCTAACATTGATGAAATAAAAATTGAGCCAACCAAAATTAATAAAATATATTCAAAATATCCCTCGTGATTATTTATCTTCCACCTCTCACTAGTTCATTACACACTTAATGCTTCCTTGGTCATGCTAGCTATTATTGCTACTTTGTTTTCAGCAATGTAACTATTGCTAGGCTTGTGTAAAAACTTTTGATTGTGTGGGAGTGGAATAATGAAAGCTAAGAAACCTATGAGGCCTTGAAGAAGACTCTTGTTTTTGCACCTAATTTACAATTCCTAGATTAGACAAGTATGTTTCATGTTCACTTTGATACATCTAGAACTACCATTGGAGTTCTATTGTGCCAACATGGTGAGCATAGCTTGAATTTTCCACCAAGTTTTGCCAATAGGAAACTTAGTGAGATAGAGATAAATTAAATTCCTATAAAGAAGGAAGGTTTAGCCATGGCTTCTACCAATAATATTATTATTTTCTTGCCACTCCCTTCACACTTTTTATTGATCATTAAGCTCTACTTTGTCTTGTGAGCAAGCCCTATGCTAGGAAAATTTTCTAGATGGCTCTTGATTTTTCTTGAGATTGATGTCTCTATGATCTTGCACAAAGAGAGGGAGCATTACATGGTCGATCATGTCTCCACTAACAAGTGGGAAAATGTAGCTCTTACAAATGATAAGTTACCTAATGTCCATTTGATTAGACTTCAATAGGAGTTCTAATTGTTCAATCCTAATTTCACACCTCATTGGGTGGATGACATTGTTGGAATTTTGGAAATGGAGTACCAAAATGTCCCTTTGAGAAGGCTTCTCTCACTTCCTTATTGTATAAAATCCACTCATACCATATGATTCCTAGGCAAATTTATCGATTAGGGCAGGATGGTCTCCTTAGAAAATATATATGTGAGCATGAGATTGAGGATGTGCTTCAAAAAGTTCATGGAGGCATTGTTGTGGTGGACATTTTGATGACCAAGCTATAGGCCATAGGGTTTTATAGTCCAAGTTGTGGGGCCCCACAATGTTCAAGGAGACAACCTGCTTTGTTAAGCCATGTGATGAGTGTTAGAAGACCAAACATTTTATTCAAAAGGAAAAAATGGAGCGATCACCAGTTATTTCCAGGAGACCCTTTGAACAGTGGAGAATTGACTTTGTACAAGCTATCAATTTAGCCACCTAGTACTCACAAGCACACTACATCATCATGGTAACTCACTATATGACTAAATGGGCTAAGTCATGAGCCACATGCAATAACAAAACCTATATCATAGATAAATTTTTGTGAGAGCTAGTGATTTCACTCTTTTGCAACCATATTAAGCTAGTTAGTGATCATGGGACTCACTTTTTGAATGAGGTCATTGACTACTTTCCCTCTAGCTTTTGTGATTATCCATTGCAAGTCATCTTCTTACTATCCTCAAACTAATGGCCAAGAAGATTTTACCAACAATATTTTTCTCAATGTTTTGACTAAGATTATCTCTATCTAATGTTCAAATTGGGATAACAATCTTATAGTAGCCCTATGGAGCTATCAAATATCTTCAAGTTTAAAACTAGCTAGACTCTATTCAAACTTATAGCACCAATGCTATTATGCAAGTAGAATTTCTACTTTGCAGGTCTTGAGGGATTTTCTTGATTGAATGAAATCATTGATGGTTACTTTTTTCCTTAATGGAAACTATGTAGTAGGTGAATATCTAAGCTTTGACAATAGCTATATTCTATTTTCTATAGAGAGGAAAGGATGTGCAATAGCCTAAATATTTTTTGAGCTAACAATATATAGGATTAAGAATATAAATTGGAAGAGAAACCCAACAACAAGTGTAAATAAAGATTTGTTCTCCTATTCTTGAGCTATGCATCCACTAGAGGTTGATCATTGTACATACAAAACACTTGTTATGGTCATTGCACTGGGGGTCTCATATACCCATTTCTCTCCACCATAACTATGCCATGGGGGATATGCACTAAGTAGCACCATCATTGTGCATGGCATGGCATGAGGCCCACTAGATCTACTAACATGCGCACTATGAGAGATGCATGCTAAAATGAAGCAATCTCATTGCACATGCACTTTGGGAATGTTGCTACTCATTAGGAATTGAGGGGTTACAGGTTGGAGGTGAAAGGGTGAGTTAAGGGTCGTGTAGGTTTACATCGATTGTAAGAGGGGTTTTTTATCAATGTATTATCATGAGTGCATGTGAGAATGGAGGAAGAGTACATTCTCCTTTTCAAAAAGGAGCGGGGTTCAAAGAGTATTAAATGACTCTAACTTAATTAAGGAACCAATATATATGCATGTGCATTGAGCACAAGTCATTAGTGTAAGCTAGGCATAAAGTTTGTATGCATGCATCTCTCCTTACTGTGCATCGAATTTAGTTGGAGATCATGACATGATCCATAAAGTGTACTTTTTGAATGAAGCATGTCTGTTTGAGGGTCACTACATCACTAACATATGATCATGCTCTAGATTTAGTTGCACAAGGGTTGTGAGAGATGCGATGGCCATTAGTGCAAGATACAAGAAACCAAATTATCAAGAGCGTAGTAAGGGGTATTGGGATAAGAGTAGTTTTCTTCATCATCTCGAGATGTGATATTGAGAAGAATGAATTTCCTTAAATACTTTGGGGATATTGGGATAAGAGTAGTTTTCTTCATCATCTCGAGATGTGATATTGAGAAGAATGAATTTCTTCATCATCTCGAGATGTGATATTGAGAAGAATGAATTTCCTTAAATACTTTGGGGATATCAATGTAAATATGTCCCTAAGTGTTCATATGGATCTTTATGATATAACTTTTCTTTTCGTGTTTTTCAAATCTGGGCCTATAATCTCTAGAGTACTTACAAGTGGTTGGTGTCTTTTGATGATAGGGAGGTGAATTGTTTTTTATGAGTTTGCCTTAGGAATTTTTGAGTGTATTTATACGGCACACATGTTATGTGTATGTATATATTGAGGAGCAATAATACATTATATTAATTTGTGCACTTTCTACTTAAAGACATGAGAACAAGAATTAAGCAAGCCTTATTCAAAGGCCAAAAATAGAATCTCAAATTATAGCATCTAGAAGAGAAAGAAATTAAAAACCAAAATCTTAGGGGTTTTTTAATTGCAAAAAGGTTATAGATTATATATACTATTGAGCACTTAGTGAAAGAGGTTGCTTGGTGTGTTATTTTGCACTTGTTGTCAATAATTGTTAAAGACTTGCTTGCTATTTTGTATCACTTTTATGAAAATGGCAAAGAATAGTGAAAAAACAATCATTGAGAAGTTAGACAATAACAATTACCCATCTTGAAACTTTCAAGTGATAAACTTACTTATTGGAAAATGTATTTACAAATTTGTTTCAGGTAAATAAAAGGAGCTAAAGTAAAGTAATCATGCGACTGCATAAGAATTAAAGGTGTGGAAAAAATGGAATGCAAAATACAAAAAGGTAATATATTGGCTATCTACAATCATTGATAAAACTATGTTGGAACATATAAAAAATGCAAAAACTTTACATGCATCTTGGATAATTTTTGAGAACATGTTTTTAGTAAATACAAAGGCATGGAAGATTTAACTCAAGTAAGATTTGAATACTTTGAAGAAAGCGAAGATATCTGTAAATGAGTATGTTTTGAAAGTGAGAAGCATGGAAAATTTCTTAGCAACTATTGATGCAATGCCTGATGATGATGATTTGGTTTCATCAACCTTAGGTAAACTTACTAATGATAAGGCTTGGAAATCATTTTTCACTTCCTTACATGTAGGAAAGCCATTTCTAGTTTTTAATGAGTTGGTCTCTCTCATGATCACTAAAGAGATCAATATGCATGGTGAATCATTTGAAAGAAGTGGCGAACATGTCAAAGAATTTTACTCATGTTCAGGAAGAGGATGTAGCGAATCCTCTTCAAAAGGCCATGATGTATGGGATGTGTTTGTGATAACTAGAAAAATATATTAAATTAGAAATTTGGTGAAGTATACATTTCAAAAGGCCATGGAAACTTTAGAAGAAGGGGGAGTTCTAGAGGAAGAAGTGGATGGCAGAGTAGATGTTGTAGTAATTTTGGTATTGTTTGTTAATATTGTGGCAAAACTGTTTATATTGTAGCTCAGTGTTATGCTAAGAAGGATGATATCCATAGTTATAAATTGCATCAAGGAAACTATGCATTGTCTTCAAAAAAAATAAAAATAAAAATAAGCATTTGTTTGTTATGCAGCATATGAGGAATTTTGATACATGAAAGAGGACACATGATGATGTGTGGTATGTTGAAACAATATGTTTGATAAAGCAATCCACTTTGATGACCTTCACCATGAAAGGAAATGAGACAAAAAATTTGTAGGTAAGCATGAATAACCCTAACTAAGTAACGAGAAAGGTAATATGAATGACATATTGTCAAAATAATTTTTATGTGATCATAACTAGTAGACAAACATTGGGTCAAAAACTATAGGAGCTTAAGAAGAAAAGAAATGAAATGAAAAGATGAAGATAAATATGGTTAAAATAAAATTTAAAATTTAAAATCCCTTATATTTTCATTGATCCAAGTTACATATCACATCATGAGGCTATAACCATGTAGTCCATAGCTGATTTAGGTTAAATATATTTTAGTATGAAACTTGAAACATATATATGATACCCAAAGCTTGTTCAATTTGTATCTAATCAATTCTCTTCATGCATTCCAAAAGCATCAACCAATCTTAATCTCCTTATTTACTTCAATGATTTTCCTTAGTTTGTTTTTTATGTAGGCCCTATGCCTAACTATAAATTCTTTTGGCCATATTTTGTTATACAAAATTCTAATATAGTCATTCAGTGCTCAAAATGAAGTTGAAATAACTAGATTAACAAGCTTACATAGGTTGAATTATAAAAACCCTCTTAGAATAACATTAAATTTTAATTTTCTCTAAACATATCATTTTTTGATATTTTTGGGCTTGGATGACTTGCACCACTCAAGATAAGTCCCTACATCATCTCGATCCACTAGAAGTTCTCCTCAAGTCATTAGAACTTAATATTGGATATTGAGACTATTTTAGAGTTTATTTCTTTCAGTTATTTTACTAGAAAATCCTATAAAGATTCTGTAATATGTTACCAATGTGATTGAACATCTCATGAAAACAAGGCTTGGGGTTCCATATGTATATCAATAAAATACTTACGTAGATGGACCTTTTATTATTGTCATTCTCTAAACTTATGGTCACATGGCATTCAACCCCTATAAGGATTCACATCCTTTAGCATTTGACATCCAACCCCTCTAAACCTAGACATCCTTTAGCACATGTCAACCACTCAAATCTACATGGATAAAAAGGCCAAAAAGTAAGTGCCCAAAGTATCTTGTATACAATCCATCTACTACCCCTTGGATCAAAAATACGTATAGTCATCCTTTTTAGGACTTGAGTATCATGGCATCCTCTTGGATCATAAACATGAATATCTATCACCCATACATGTATGTAACCAATCCAATTACTGCCTTGTGGATCATACATTATTATGCATTTCTTTGGTTTAAATATTGTATATCCATTAACATTATTTGATAAGAAATTTTTAGATCCCCTAGATCAAAGACATAATGATCCCATAAAATCTTTGAAGCATGTCATAGTTTGCAACTCCCCTTAGATTATAAGTTAGCTTTTACTATTCCTATAATCCTCGAAGTATACTCACACCTTCATTGTCATCATATGCATAAAAAACTATTGTCTTTATTTTCACCATCCATATCTATGTGCCCTACATTACAAACAAAAATGTAGGTAAAATAACTTCACCATCTAGCTATGTAGATAGCACTTTGTATCTATAGAGAAGCCAATGTAGTTTCATCCAAAGACACTGCATTCCATTCTCCATGCATATCAACCATATGCCATGTATTCTTTTCATCAACCTATTTGCCTTCCTCCAAGCATTTTGGTGTCCTTATATTTGGATCAAGAATAATGGTGATGCTATCTAGATAATGTCTTCGACCATCACATTTGTATAATCAAACAAAAAATTTATTTCTTCTACATCCTCACATAATATATCATCTCCTTTCATAGTCAGTGTCACATTTGTATCCACATTCAAGAATTTGTATCCTTTACATCCTTAGTAAATGTACAATCTTCATTAATTTTTTCAAAGCATTAGTAGATAACATATATGCATTAGCATATAAATCATGCATATCTTCTACATCCACACATAATATCACTTCTAAGTTCTCAAACAATATTTTCATATGCATCCTTAACCAAAGTATCACCTACATTCATAGTCAATATAGCTACTTGAGGCCACTAAACACTTGCATTAATTGTGGATTCTTTGTACATGAAGCCTCCTATTGGAGAGATCCATATAAACTCTCAGGATTGAACCTTAGATTTCAACTATCAAAGATAGCCATGTCCTCTGGTCTTGTTAGCTCTATTGCAGCAACAAAAACTGACACAAGGAGATGAAACCCATCCCTTTGGAATTGTTAAACCATTAGCCCAATCATTATCATCCCCCAAGCGATACACCTATCCTTTTTTTCAAGAAACAAGGAGATGACAAGCAGTACGCTAACCCTTATTTTTTGCTACACTAAAGAGGATCACCCAATCCTAATGGATTACAAGCCCATGCCTATTATGATGCTAGGATGAGGAACAGAATGAGGAATGATGCATCCTAGGAAAAAAATGGCTTGTTGTTTGGAACCTTGGAAAAATAAGACACATATCCTTACATTGTCCATAGAGGTCAAAACAACCCAAAGAGAATGAAGTAGACCAATAGTATCTAGAATATTTGATGATCCACATATATTATTATCTGTAGTGTATAGGTGTGTGGGTATTATAAGTGTAGTGAAGTATAGTGAATACATAGATGATGTAAGCACGTGTGTGTTTACCCCCAACAAACTCCAACTTAAAGGAAAATGGGTGTCTAGGGAGGAGAGAACAAGAAGAAAGTGACTGTTGAGAAACATGGATCTTGAACATAGTTTAGCTATGGAGGCTTGAACTCATAATCAAGAGACATGAAGACTGATGACTAGACATAGAATTTCACTCAAGTGAATTAGGTTCCAAGATAGATTAGCTTGGACTCATAAACACAATCTTGAGTGGATAGAGTTATATACTCTTAGTACAAAGTACAATAGCATTTTATTCAAAAGTGAACCAAGTACATGCTTTTATAGCTTTCTAGCTTCTCCATTATCCTTACTGTGCATATGGGATTTAGGACATCTCTTCTTGGAGCATACATCATTTTTTATTTAATAACACCCCCCTCAATTGATGAGTCCCTACACTTGCTGGCTTTTGCCCCCCATACATGATAACATGGCTAAAGAGACTAGCTCATAAGCATTCTAGTCAAGTTAAAGCTTAACACTTTACATATTTGGCAAGGGTTTTTACAAAGAAAATCCACTATGGGAACAAATTTCTTAAAACAATGTGTAAGACTTGTTGATGGTAGCGGAAGCATCTTCTTCGTCTTCTTCTTCTTCTTCATTCATAAATTAACTTTGGTGGTGGTCATTTTGTATCTACTATGCTCTTTTCTTGTGAAAACATTCACTGGCAATATGGCCAATCTTACCACAATAATGACATGTCATCTAACTTTTGTTGTTAGTGTTGAATCCTCAACCTCTTCCTTTGGGTCCAACAGCTCCTTTGGTGTATAAGATAGTTTCCCTAGATGATGGAATACCATCTTTTGCATCCTTCTTCTTCTGTTCGTTCTCTTCATCAAGAAGAGAGTGCTCAATATCTTTAAGTGAGAGACTGGAAATATTGCTTAGTGTTGAAACAAGGTTCTCATATGGGTAATGATTAACACTGGCAAGTAGCACTTCTATTGCCTCATCCTCATAAATGTTCTTTTTAAGAGTTGCTAGCTAAGTTTTAAGGCTCTTGAACTTATTGATGTGCACAATCATAGAGGAACTATCTTTTACATCCAACTTATAAAACTATATAAGGAATTTTACCTTTGAGTTATTTCCTTGTGTACCAAAGATCTTTTCAAGCTCTTCCCATGCCTTCTTTGCATCCCTGATGCCAAAGATGTGGTGTAATACATCATCTAATAGACCCTAGGCAATAATACCTCAAGATTTGTTGTTCATCTTCTTCCATGCCTTTGTTTTAGGCTGGTCTTCTGTAGCATCTTCCTCTTTAGTATCTTCTTTATTGTCATCTGCATCATCTTCAAAGAGATCCCATAGATCTTTCCTCGTGAGATGGTACATGGTTTTCTCATTCCAAGTGTGAAAGCCTTCACCATTGAACTCTGCTATCTATTCTAGTTTAGTCATCTTAGAAGGAGGTCTTACCACGATGACACTCGGGTAGTGTCTATCCTTTTACAAAAAAATTGAGACTTACAAATGGATTTGATCAATAGGGCTATAAATCATTACAAGTGCTGAGAATGAAATTTTGGGTAGCATAGTTAAAATCAGTGAATTCATGAATGAGTTAAATATAAAAGTGCCAAGAGACACTAATTGAGTATTAAGAGATACTATTGATGTTGAGTCTCCTTGTTGACTTGATTTTTTCTAATCTTCAAAAATCCTCAAAGACTTGTCCTCCTTATTGATTAATCACTAGCATTAGTAGATGAGAGTTGCAAGGGGTCCCTTAAGACTTGAAAATAGCAAAGATAAGCAAATGAAATGAAAAATGAAGCCTAGTTACTTTTGGTAATGGTAGACTGTGATTAGGGTTCTAAGCCCGACTAGTTTTTCCCTTTTAGTAGTGCAACATGTCAATGATTTGGGCTAAGATTTGATAGGAAGATAGCCTATATTATAGGCTTTGAATGTCCCATATAGGTAGGGTGAATTGTAGCCTCCACAAGCAACCCAAACAATATGACCATCACATGGTGCAAGAGAGATAGCGAGGTCACATTTTTATAATGTGGACTCCACGATGAACAATTCACACTTTGATGTGATAGGAAGCTACGTAGGAAGCAGAGGAAGATTTTCTTAGAATATACCTCAAGCTAAAATTGTGTGTATGATTAGATCTAAGTGCTCAACTGAAGGTAGGTGTAGTCTGGCTGTGGTGGCCAAGAAGAGATGTGTGAGAATGAAGTAGGAGATGAACTCAAATACTTGTCCTGAGCTGGACCTGAGCTATGAAAAGTTGGAGGAGGAGGGAGAAGAGCTAAATTGAGCTCCCCATGGCTTTGATACCATGTTGAGAAACATGGATCTTGAACTCAGTTTAGCTATGAAGGCTTGAACTCATAAGCAAGAAATCATAAGGATAATAACTGAATTATTGTAAATTTTTTTTTAGTATTATCCCCCCTTTCTCCCAGCCGACAATCGTGCTGGAGGAGAGGGGTATAGCAAGGATGATTGAGCATCCTTGTTGGAGCTTGCAAGGGGGTTGAGGTCATGTGTATTGCCGGGTGGAGCGAGGGAGGTACCTCTCCCTCTGGCTATAAAAGCCAGGGCTATGGTAAGGATAAGGAGAAGAGCTGAGCGTAACGCTGCCTAGACCAAGGAAGGAAGAGGCTGAGTGGGAGCCTTCACGCTACTGATAGGATAGCGAATCGTTGCTGTGGAGGGAGTCGTCACGCTGCCACACGAAGGAAGAGGAGAGCCACCAGCTACTACTGTTGCAACAACGCCGCCGAAGCCACCATCTTGGCCCTGGCCACTAGCTGCCACCCATAATCGTATTTCTCTTCTCCACGTGGGCTCTCCACCTTGGCAGAAGCTTTCTGGAAGCTTCTTGAAGCTTCTAAGGGGGCTCTCTAAGCCCCCTTTCATATTGCAAGCCCACAAAATCCCTTCTTATGGGCTTCCTTGAAGGGCTTTTCAAGTGGGTTTAATAAACCCCCCTCCCAGAATCCAAAGCCCCCCTATTGTGGTTCTTATACCCCCCTAGCCCTCGGGATTTTTCCATTCATTCCCTTGCAAATTCCACCTAACCCCCTTTCCATGAGGTTTCCACACAAGACCTCAAATCCCTTCTTGTGGATTTTCCCTCCCCTAGCTAGTTTTAAGGCCTTTCATAGCATTCCCCTAAGGCTATTTAACCTGGGTTCCTTTTAAATCCTCCCCACACAAATAGCCATTTTAGCAATTCCCGTGGATTTCCTCCCCCCCTCTCCCGTTATCTTAAAAGCCCTTCCTAGGGACTTTTATAAACCCTTTCCAAAGGGGTCTTTATAACCCGGATTTCTAAGCTACCATTTCCCCCTTTTGCATACCACAAAGCTATTTTCTTTTCCCCCTTCCCGTGTAGACAGTTTGCACCCTCGGAGCTTCTACGAAAGAAAGGAAAAATTCATAAGTTCCATTTCTAAGGTTCAATTCTGAAAGACGGTGGAATCACAAAGGGAGTTTCGCGTGCAAAGGAGACGGCCAACATCATAAATCTGTGTCCAAGGCAGAAAGGCTGAATTCGCAATGGCCCCTAAGAAGGCACAAGGCACAACCGCAGGAGGATCGTCTCCTAACATCCATGTGGACATTTCACCATAAGTCCAGGTTTTTCTTCCTAATTTTGGTTTACGTCGTAATAAATCAATTATGCATGATTCTTTTACAAAAATTAGGATGCACTTTTTTCGATTGAAATACTTTGGATAAATTAAAAGGAAATAGCTTACGCTCAAGGAATTGGTCATTAGTATTTTTCAATAAAACAAACAAAATAAAGTGAGCATAAGATTTCTATGCATTTCTAGCAAGTGGTTTTTATGCATTACAAAGTAATGAAATTAGATTAATTAATGCCCATCTTTACAAAACGAAATTATGATAGTACACTTCGATTAAGCATGGAAGGAATAAACCGCATATCGCATTATTGAACATTTTTTCTTCAAAATGATTCTTAAAGAAAGTTGCTAGCAATCGTAGGAAATTGCTAGGGCTACATGAAGAAGATTTAACTCTAGGCAAGTGGCCTAAAAACTCAAATCAACGAAAGGTTGTGTAAGTTTAGCATACGACTAATTCATTCGAAAATGAAAGTAGAAAAAGGCTAAATGTTTAAACATAAAATCCTAAAGCTTAGTAGCATGAATCTTGTTTGCATATTATAGGATGATCAATTTGGAATTATGCTATAACTTAACCTATGCTTTGATCTTAACCCGAAAAGTTAGGGCTTGTAAATCAACTTATACGTAAGCAATAAATCATGTGGTTACGAAAATGGTAGCCTAATTATCTTCAAGAATAGACAAGTTAAATTGGTTTAAACCTAAACACCTAAAAACCGTGAGGGACTCGTTTAGGAAGGGTTAATTCAATGCAACATATCCCAAAGAGCTAACTAGGATTTAACATGTTGAGGACGTGACCTAGTCGCTCTTATTGCCAAAGCTGAAACTTCTATACCCTAAAGACTTGCCCACATTCATAGAATATAGGGACAGTAGGACATACTTGCGAGAAATGATCTAGGGTTGTTACCCTAAGGATCTCTCGCTAAAAAGGTGAAACTCAGTTTGAACTTGGAACCCTAGGACCGACAATGTCGGCCTAATGCAATCAGGAATGGATTGTTATATCTAATCATGATTTCATGATTATAAGACCCCATTCGATAGGTGAATAGTGCCATAGATTCGATGTGACACTTGTGCAACAAGTTGCAGATTTGCATGATCTTGTGATTTGATCACAAGGGAATGGCCAATTCCTCGGAATAAGATTGGCAGATTCTTACACAAGCTATCTTGCAAGAGGATGAATAATCGTCATGATATAGTATCTTTCTTGGGTAAAGTGACCAAGATACGGGGATTAGATATTTGCTTGGAAGCAAAAGACCAATCAGTAAATTGGAATAACATATGTACTACTATTTGAACTTAAGGTATTGATTAAGTCAGGTTAATAGGATATGACCCTAACCCAGGATATAAGGTTAACAAATAAACCCTTGGGGATCTTGCCAAATTGCAATTGATCCCGGATCGAGTGCTGAATGCATTTTGAAACAAGGATTTGCTTCTTAGTAGTTGGCCAAAAATAACGACCAATGGAAATGATTGTGCTTGTAACAATTTTAAGAGTACTTTTTTGCTTTGTTTGCTCAAAGAATTAAAGGATGAAAAGATATCTAGTGCTTCAGGTTGAAGGCCTGAAGGGAGAGATAGCTTCAGTTATCCCTGACTACCTGCCTGACCCCAACCAAGGGGGTTGTTAACCGCGCCGAGAAGGTGGACCAAACCCACCGCGAGAGGTCTCTCCATTGAGCGCTACTTGGAGCAAGGGGACGCTTGGGTGCCAGAGGGGGCTCTGGTCGTAAATCCCTTGCCTTCCTCCTGGCCCTGCACAAGAGGCCAACGTGACTCGGGATTGGATCTCGAGGCCCGCATACTAGTCTATGGGCCAAATCTTGGATTAGTGATCCCTCTGGATTGCTGGATAGCCTTCGGGTGGATTATGGATAAGCCTACAGGCTCGACTTTATATATTTCAAAGATAAATATGATAACCTGTTGAAAAGGAACTTGTTTGACATTGCTTTTCTATGTCAAGTGCTATGATTACGTGAAGGAACCAATGCCTAACGGGCTAATTAAGGAAGCTGATTGATACATGTCCAAATAAATGTGTTAAGTAATTAAATAACTAAAACAACCTGAGGAAAGTGCGGAGGATGAGGCCATAGGTCCGTCCTACGGATGGGTGGTCCCATTTGGCTGGGAACTTTTCTCAATCACGATGGACAGTGTAACGTGTCCACTAGAACCATCCCGGACACGTCTTAGCAGTCCATCGGGAAGGATGTCTAGAAAGCTCCGCCCGTCACTCCCATGGAATGTTACGGGACTTGCGATCTAGGTCTTCCCGCGTCTGCCACGTAGCGGAAGTATCCTGGCCATTCCCACTTAGGATCGACCTGAGTTTGGGTTTTCTTGTTTGGTCATTAGCTAGCAACAACTAGCGTCAGACCCGAGCGAACTACTTTACGCAGAAGCGCCCGGTCTGAAGCGGATTCACACTGCACTTGGTTCAAGGAGAATGGGAAACGAGAGGGATGCAAGGCTCGACCTCTCTGCCAAAAGGCATAGTCCCATTCCGTTCCCCTAAAACAGCGTGAATCGGGTAATCGGTAATTCTAAGTCATCGTTCTCGTTACTTGTTTCGGAGATGGCGATCATCCTCTGTTCGTCGAAGACTTTGAGAAAAGTTCCCAGCTAACCGGGACCACCCATCCATAGGACAGACCCATGGTCCATCCTCCGCACTTTCCTCGGTTTATTTTAGCTATGTAATTACCTACCACATTAGTTTGACATATACAAACAGCTTCTTTGATTAACCCTGTTATGCACTGGTTCCTTCACGTAATCTTATCACAGGACATAAAGAAAACAATGCCAAACAACTTCTTTATTATCATTTTATCCTTTTATCTGTGAAATACAAGGAGTTCCCGCCCGTAGGCGTATTCATAATCCGCCCGAAGGCTATCCAGTAATCCACCAGGGATCACTATTCCAAGCTTCCGCCCGTAGACTAGTATGCGGGCCTCGAGATCCAATCCCGAGTCACGTTAGCCTCTTGTGCAGGGCCCGGAAGGCGAGGGATTTACAGCCAGAGCCCCCCCTGGCACCCAAGCGTCCTCCTGCTCCAAGTAGAACTCAACGGAGAGACCTCTCGCGGCGGGTTCGGTCCACGTTCCCGGCGCGGCTAACAACCCCCTTGGTTAGGGTCAGGCAGGCAGTCGGGGGTAACTGAAGCTGCCTCTCCCTTCAGGCTTCAACCTGAAGTATTTAGATATATTTTTGTCCTTTAGTTCATTGAGCAAACAATGCAAACAGTGCTTTCCAAACTGTTACAAGCACAATCAATTTCCAATGGTCGTTTAGCTGGCAAACTGTTAAGGAGTGACTCCTTTTCTCCGAATGCAACCCACATTCGATCCGGAATCAATTGCAACTTGGCAAGATTCCTATCATTCTTGGGTTAGGGTCATACCCTACCAATACTTTAGGTCTTGTTGTGGTAGATTCCAGCGACCATGTCGCTTTAGTTTATTGTCTAGTCATTTGCTTCAAGGCAAATACCTAACTTTCCTTTTCCTTGGCAGTTATCCCCCAAGAAAAGTGAGTAACAGGATGACTACTCATCCTCTTGTAAGTTAAATTCTTTCAATAACTTGCCAACCTCATTTCGAGAGATGACAAAACTCTCTTGTGGACAAATCTCAAGCCTATACGATGTTGCAACCTTTTTGCACATGTGTTGCATCTATTCCACAGGATCATTTCACCCATTGAATAGCGTTTTCCGGTCATGGAATTACCTCCAGCCGAGTAGCAGGGTTTAGGGTATCTTCTTACCCAATCCATTCCTAATTATATTGGCCCACGGCCCTAGGAATTTCCAACTCAGTCGGAGTTTCATCATTTGTACGAGTGATCCTTAGGATGAAACCTTAGATCGTTTTATGCATGAGTATCCAATTGACCCATCATTTAGTGAATGTGTGTAAGATCTTTGGATTTGCGGGTTTTGACTTGGCATCAAGTGTAAAACTAGGTCGAATTCTTACCGCACTAAACCCTAGTTAGCACCTGGGATACTTATCATATCGACTGAACCCTGCCCAAATGAATCCTTTGTGGTTTATGTAATTTAGACAACACAATATACTTGTCTTGCGACAAGGATGAACCTTTCCCAAAGGTAATAAACTAGATCAATAGTTACAACTACACCAATACGTGTAAACATGCGATTCATTGCTTCTACGCATCACATGGTTCACAATAACCCTATCCTTCCTTGGCAAAGCAAAATGCCTGATAATCCGGACACTAACTTTCCTAGGTCCTACTAGGACTTACCTCAAATAATCATGCCTCTTGCAAGTCCATAGATCCATTTCGTGCCTTCTATTCCTTTTCGAATAACGTCTTATGGGTGTTAACTTTCCCTCCTGAATCATTACAAGGAAGATCTATCTAAAAATGGGACATGCCATTAATCTTTCCATGCCTAGTAAAAAGGTGTACCTCAATAATTTCAACCTTGAAATGAGGCAATAGTTGTCCTAGGCTCGTCACTTTTGAATACACAAAAAGGAAACTTGCTGATAAGGTCCTACAAATGCATAGACACCTTATGCTCTTTTCACCCATTCCTTTGAACGTACCAATGATCAATTTTTCATATCTTAGGCTATTTCTAATAAATGTTCAAATAGCCAATTCATTTTCCAATTGCATTTAACTTGACTAGTTGCATTTGACATGCATGAGTGCCTCCTAATCCATGAAGTTATCGTGATTAATTCAATACTTCTGTGTGGAATCCAAATAGATAAAACCTGGACTTGTGGACTCCGGGAAATGTCCACGTATGCTCGGGGTGAACCTCCTGCATCGCACCTTGTGATCTTTCTAGAGGCCATCGCGAATTCGATCTCCAGTTAGCCTTTGTGGATTTCAACTTTTTGCCTTGGCTTGCAGTTTTTATGACCTTGGTCCGTCTCCCTTGTATGCACAATTTCCTTTGAGATATGGCTTCCTTGACCGAAGTTCCGACTTACGGAATTTGACTTGGGAAGGCCTTAGGGTTCTTATGAGGTCCTTTGGACAATGGAGATTTGAGAGCTTTTAATCCACCTTGAAATTCCGGGTTTAGGAAGGATTTTGTGGGCCTTGCGGAAAAGGGAACTCTGAATCCCAGGCCTAGGGCCTTATGGGTGATTGGTGGGAAGGGCCTTTATGGGCTTCATCTCTTATTCTTCAAAATCCCGGCCCAGGGATGACTGGCGTGAAGGGGTTTTGTAGCCTCCTCTTCTTCAAGTCCCGGGTTGGACTAATTGGGTGATTGGTGAGAAGGCTCGTCGCCTCCTTCTCTTCAAAGCCCCGGGGGTGTGGATAGACCTATGGGGGGAAAAGGTAGTGGGAAGGGGGCTTAAGGAAGCCCCCTTAGAAGCTTCCTAGAGAATCTTCTAAGAAGCTTCTCTCAGCACGTTGGGGGAAAAAGTGGTCGTGACCCAGGCGGCGGCGGACAGAGTCAGCAAGGCGGCCATGGCGGCGGTAGCGGCTAGCGGACTGGGCGGCAGCGTGGCGGCTGGCGACGGCGACCTCCTCCTTCCCACAGCCGCCCTCTTCCCCTTCACATCCGGCCTCCCTCCCTTCACGTCCGGCCTCCCCCTCCTTCACACGACCTGCCCTCCTCTCCTGCACGATCAGCACGTCCTCCTCCCATCACGTCGACCCTTCACGGCAGCCTTCTGCCCCCCATTGTCCTACCCCTTCCCCCCCTCCAAGAGGGGGTTCTTATAGGCCTTGGGAAAGGAGGGCCTCCACACACGTGGAGGACTCCTCCTCATGCATATCCGTCCCACTCCTCCTTGGCCATTCCTCCCCACACTCCCTCTCCTCCAGCCATGCATCGGCTGGGGGAAGGTATAATAATTAAAAAAATTTGCCTTGATTTATCCAAATTGCCCCTTCAAAAAGGGTGTTCCCTTGCGGCTTCTACGGTCTCCAATCTCGGCCTCGTATTTACAATGTGGCGGCCTCATTTTTGAGCATGCACTGTATGGATAATGCTACCAATAATACGATGTAGGGGATCACCTTGCACAGGATTTACACGGCGTGCGGGAAGTCAATATTTACGGCCCGCAGTGTGCGGAAATATTACAGACAGTAAGAAGATCGTTTTCAAAGGACACGAACAACAAGGGCGCTGACCTAGAGTCTAAGTTATAATAATCGCGATTCACATTATTTTAGGGGAATGGAATAGGACTATGCCTTATGGAAGAGAGGTTGAGCCTTGCATCCCTCTCATTTCCCATTCTCCTTGAACCAAGTGCAACATGAATCCACTTCGAACTTGGCATTTCTGTGTAAAGCAGTTCGCTTGGGGTTCAACACTAGTTGCCGTCTAGGAAATGACCATTACGGAAAAACCCTGATTCAGGTTTGTCCTAAGTGGGAACAGCCAGAATACTTCCATATGTGGCAGACGTGGAAAAGTCCTAGATCGCAAACCCGTGACATTCCATAGGAGTGCCGGGTAGAGCTTTCTAGACATCCTTTATGATGGACTGCTAAGACGTGTCCTGAAGATTATAGGCTGAGACGTTACAATTGGTATCAGAGCAAACCAACAAAGGATTTGTTTGAAGAAATCTTAATAAAATGAAGTAAAGAAAATGTTGTTGTTCCAAAACATTTCCTGTTTTTCAATGCTGTCTTACAGAATTATGAAGCATGGAACAAGTTCTTAGTGTTCTGAGTCATGTTGACGATTGCGATGCATTCCCCGAATTATTGACAAAGGGTTGAGATGATGAACATCCTAGAGCATATCTATAATCCATCACCTTTGAACATGGAACGAAGATGGACGGGCACCTCAGGAATCTACTATATAGCTACCCACCGGTTTGCATACCTTCAAACCAGCCTAAAGAGGATCAAGTGGTTGGAAGACCTGAAAGTCGTGAAGCTGTTCATTTTGGTGGAGGCTCACGTAAACTCAACTTTACATATTCGAGGTCAGAGGGTTGAGCTGAACTCATATGTATATGAGGAAGTGAGCCGTGTAATCCCCGCCGACAGGATCAAAGTGCTAGGGTGCTATGAGAAGAATGGGTTCCAAGGAAAAGAATACCCTGATCTTCCAATGACTTACCAATTCCTGAAGATCCATGACCCGAAATCATACTATTATCCAGTTCATATAGATAAATGTAATACAATATTATTCTCCCCAAACTAAATGTAAAGAGTTGCCCTATCATCCCAAGAAATGTTGTATTCCGAAAGGGCTATGCCCATATAAATACAATAAGACTTCTTTTTATCAATGTCTGTTTGTGCATGAGAATTGATAAGAAGTTAAGTGGTTAGATTGATTGGTTGATATCTCCAATGGAGATGAAATATAAATCATAACGATTAACAAGTAATAACGTTAAGAAACCTTTATCTAGGCACAACCCCAGGTATAGAATCCCAGTTTTTCTCCTACATCAAGTACTGCTGTAATCCAGGAAAAGAAGTTTCTTCTCAAGCACATTAAGCCGTCCGAATTCAACGGGAGAGGCAAGTCTGTCCAAGCAGATGCTAAAATTTGGATTGAATCCATGGAGGATTACTTTGAAGCAGCCGATACTACACCCACGGTACTGCACCCACCAATCAGGCTATGCTCGCTAAGCTGAAGCTCACTGGCGAAGCCAGGCATTGGTGGAAGCAATGATGCAAAGATCAAGGGATCACGGAAGGATCCATTACCTGGGAGAAACTGAAGAAAGTCGTGCAAGGATGATTTTTACCACCTACATATCGCACGCAGATAATGAATGAGTTCTACGAGCTGAAACAGCTGGGACTCACTCTTGACACATACTACTCTAAAATCATCTCACTTCTTAAGTTTGCGCCACACAGATGGACATGACATAGTAGGTGTCAAAATTTTGTGCTAGTTTAAATCCACCAGTGAATACCTATCTCGAATCTATGCGCCCATCGGATCTTCAGGACGCACTCATTCGAGCTGCCCGTATAATTCAGGAGGTGCAAGCTAGACCAAGAGGTAACAAAACTTGGTCTTATAATGACCCGAACTAAGGAGCATTTAGGCCTCAAATGAAGAGAGTTCAAGGTTAGAGTTAGGGACAAAGAAAGAAAGCAAGGACTAATAATGTCAACAAATTTGTTCCTACTCAAAGCAATGGCCGAAACCTCCGTTGTTTCCACTACAACGAGCCCGATCATTTCAAGAGGCAATGTCCCGAGGACATCACCAAGCACCTTTCCAAGGTATGGGCCGTGGATAGGGAGCTGCTACTCAAGGCAGAGGAAGGACCGCTTGTGTTGCCAAGAGGGAAATGTGCAAAGAAGAAGATCCAACCATGGAAGCAGAGTTTGAAAGGGTGACAATCCATGCGGATCTTCACAAGAAAGGGCCGAATCGCCAGTTCTCAGTGATTCAGACACCGTCAGACTATCAAGGTAAAGGTTTCAAGACCTTGATTGATTGTAGCAATACACATTACTTTATCTCACCAGCTTGTGCACAAAGATTAGGAATAGCCACAGTAGAAGCACCTATCTTGCTTGTGGAATTGACAAATGGTCGTGAGGTTACTTGTACCAGGTAAACTGCTAAGGTGGAACTCTTTCTGGGATGAAAGACGACTTCAGTCAAATTCACAGTCATGAATTTAGGCATCCATGAGTGTCTACTCGAAATGGATTGGATTAAACCTAATGACACCCACATTCATTGTGGAAAGGGCCAAATTTTCTTTCGAAACTCTGAAGGGAATTTAGTCACAACTCAAGGTGAGCCTTGAGTGCCAAAAATTCAATTGGCCAAGGCATCTCAGATTATAAAGGGAGTCAGAAAAGGACTACCTGTCTACTTGATTAAGCTCAACAAGTTAGATCAAAAGCAAGAGTCTAGTGAAGGGCCTTCTTGGCTAAAGGAATATGCGGACATATTTCCTGAAGATTTAACAGAACTCTCGCCACAAAGAGAAGTGGATCATGAGATCAAGCTAGTGCCAGGAGCTGCGCCAATTGCAAAGAGACCTTATAGAATGTCCATACAGGAAGCAATTGAGCTGAAGGAACAACTCAAGCAATTGCTAGATCAGGGCTACATCCGTCCTAGTAGTTCACCATGGGGAGCTCCAGTACTGTTCCAGAAAAAGAAAGATGGAACGCTTCGACTGTGTATTGATTACAGAGGGTTGAATCAATCAATTGTCAAGAACAAATACCCTATTCCTAGAATAGATGAGTTTCTTGATCGTCTTTAGGGTGCAAAGATCTTCTCCAAAATTGATCTCATGTCTGGTTACTATCAGATAAGAATCAAGAAAGAAGATATCCCAAAGACGGCCTTCAACACAAGATATAGGCACTTTGAGTTCCTAATTATGTCATTCGGGCTTACGAATGCGCCTACCACCTTCAACAAGTTAATGCAGGATATCTTTAGGTCATATCTTTATGACTTCGTACTCGTCTTCTTCGACAATACTTTAGTCTATTCCAAATAGGAGGAAGACCATGAACCCCAACTTCGGATTGTCCTTGAGAGAATGAGGGCACATAAGCTGTATGTTAAGATGAAGAAGTGTGAATTATTCAAACGTCAAATTGAATATATGGGATTCATCGTATCAGCAAAAGGAATCTCAGTGGACCTAGCCAAGTTCAAACATGTGCTAGAATGACCAATACCAACAACTATCAAAGAAATACGTAGCTTTCTTGGATTGATAGGATGGTATAGGGTCTTCATAAAAACTATGCTTTGATTGCAGCACCTCTGAAGGACTTACTGAAGAAGCAAACTTCCATTGCATGGTCAACTCCTGAACAAACTAGCTTTAATAGATTGAAGAAAAGTTTGGTAACAACACCTATCCTAAAACTTCCAGACCTCAGTAAGGAGTTCGAGGTAGTAAACTGATGCTAGCGCACTTGCCTTAGGATGTGTGCTCATGCACGAAGGTCATCCTGTAGCATACTCTTCAAAGAAACTGAAGAGTCATGAGAAGAATTATGCTACCCATGATCTGGAACTATTAGTTGTCATCCATACCCTAAAGCTTTGGAGACACTACCTGTTGGGTAACAAGTTTACACTAGTAACTGATCATAAAAGTCTTAAGTGGATCTTTACCCAGAATGAGCTCAACATGAGGCAACATCGGTGGATTGAAGTGCTGGAGGAGTATGACTTTGAAATCAAGTACCGACCTAGAAAGGAGAATGTAGTTGTCGATGCACTCAGTCGCAAGGCAATCCTTAATTCTCTAATCTTGCAAAACCCATCGACAGCTAGATCTCTAGCTACAAAGATATCTATAACAAATAATCCAATACTTGAGCTAGCTAGAGAGCAAGCATGCCATGATCCAGCCTATCAAAAGATGCTAAGAGAGATCTCTATCAAGGATTAGGACCCAAAGCTACAGCCTAAGTATCATGAATTCTCTATCAATAGTGGACTTGTCTACTATAGAACGAGAGTATGTATACCAGCAAGCCAGTCACTTAAGCAAAAGATATTGTGGGAAGCTCATGATTCCCCTTTCTCAGGACATCCTGGCTATGTCAAGACTCTCAATGCAGTCAGAATGAGCTACTATTGGGAGAGGCTTAAAGGTGATGTTCTTAAATATCTCACTGAATGTTTGTCTTGTCAACATATCAAAGCAAAACATGTCAAAATGCCAGGGAAGTTGCAACCACTTGACATTCCCCAAATGATTTGGGAATTCATCAGTATGGAATTTGTTGTTGGCCTACCCCAAGTTCAGGGGGGATACAACTCCATCATGGTTGTGGTTGACATGCTTACTAAGGTTGCACACCTTATTCTAGTAAAGACAAACTATAAAGCCTTAGACATTGCAAGGTTGTTTATCAAGGAGTTATTTAAGCTACATGAGTTACCCAGAAGAATCATTAGTGGTCGTGATTCTCTCTTCACATCACACTTCTGGAGAGCTATCTTTGAAGCTATTGGGACTCAACTTTGTTTTAGCACAACTTACCATCCCCAAACTGATGGTCAAAAGGAGCGAGTCAATCAAGTCATCGAGGATATGCTCAGGGCACACTGCTATGGTGAGCCAAAAAGGTGGATTCAATACTTTCCTTTGGTTGAATTTGCCTACAATGCTTCTTATCAATAAAGCATTCAGATGACCCCTTTTCAAGAATTATATGGTCATGATTGTCAAAGTCCCCTAAACTTCTCAGATCCAACCTTGAGGGTTGAAGCTTCAAGGAAAATGTTGGAAGAGATGGATGACCAAATAAAGTCAATAAGACACGACATCCAAGCCGCCAAGGATAGACAAAAGGCATACACGGATTTGAAGCGTCAAGATAAAATCTTCGAGGAAGGGGACATGGTGTTCATTCACGTACGTCCAAAGAAGAGTTCTCTATCCTTAGGGGATTGCAAGAAGCTAAGTCCAAGGTATTGTGGACCATACAAGATCCTCAAGTGCCTAGGATCTAATGCTTATAGATTGCAACTCCCTGAGAACCTAAAGATTCATAATGTATTCCATATCACCTATTGAAGAAGTATGTACCTAATCCAAACCATGTACTCGATGACCAACAAGTTGTAATGCCTAGTCAACAAGTTGTAATCCCTCTCGTTTCCCAATCTCCTTGAACCAAGTGGAGAATGAATCCGCTTCGAACTTGGAATTTCTGCATAAAATAGTTCGCTTGGGGTTCAATGCTAGTTGCCGTCTAGGAAATGACCATTAGGGAAAAACCCTGATTCAGGTCGGTCCTAAGTGGGAACGGCCAGAATACTTCTGCTACATGGAAGACACGAAAAAGTACTAGATCGCAAACCGTGTGAAATTCCATGGGAGTGCCATGTGGAGCTTTCTAGACATCCTTTCCGATGGACTGCTAAGACGTGTCCTGAAGATTAGAGGCGTACACGTTGCAAGGATTTTGGTCAATTGAGATCTTGGAAGATCAATGGACTTGTCCTCAATGATCTCTCTAATAAAGGGATGATGTATGCCAATATACTTTATCTTTGCATGGAAGGCCAACACTAAATAGCACTCATAGAATCCAAATTCTATGTAGATATCACATCAATAATATTAAGGTTTACCAGACTAGATGGCCTAACAAGATAGCCTTTTTTAAAGCATCAATGGTTTTCATATAATTTGTCTTTGTAGTAGAAAGGATTATGTATTTCTACACTAGGAACATCGAAGAAACAATACCTTTGACAAATGTGAAGATATAGCTAGAGATGATCTTTCTACTATATGCATGTTAGGCTATATAATCAAAGTCAATGTACTCCACGACTCCTGCATTAGCTTGCATAATATGTGTATATATTTGCAATGCCCTTAAGGTAACTCATGATACTCTTAATGGCATCCCAATGCCATTTGCAAAGTGTAGCCACATAGCATGCCACAACTCCCATGGAAAATTCTATGTTAGGATAAGTAGCTATCATGGTATACATCAAATTGCCCATTGTGGATGCATAAGGGATCTTGGCCATTTTGGTATCTTGCTCAACAGACTATGGATAATTGGCCTAATTAACCTTTACATGAGAAGGAAAATGACAACCAATCGGATTTACATCTGGCATATGAAATCACTCAAGGATCTTTTGGATGTACTCCTTTTGTGACAAGTAAAGGAGCCTCTTAGAGTGATCGTGTGATGCACATTCCAAGAATATGTTAGACCTATCCCATGTTCTTCATCCTAAATCTTTGCTTGAGATTTCTTTTCAAGTCATCTACCTCATCATGAGATCTTTTAGCAATCAACATATCATCCACAGAGTATCAAAATCACAAGGCTACCATCATAGGCCGTCTTTGTATATAAACATGGATTTGTATCACTACAAGTATGTCCCTATGAATGCATGAAAGTATCAATCTTATTGTAGATTCCCTAAGTGTATACTTAAGGCCATAATGACTCTTTCTCAGCTTACACACTAACAATTTTCTCTACCTTTTTTTTTAAGTCCTTAGGATGCTACATATAAATCTCATGATGCAAGTACCCACATAAGAAAGCCATCTTTACATCTATTTGATAAAGGTCTAAACATAATTGAGTAATGGATGCTAGTACCAAGCATATGATAGTCATCTTCATTCATCAAAGTCAATACTATGCTCTCGCATAAATTCCTTAGCAATTGATCTAGCCTTATATGCTAACTTGGGATATTGAGGGGTACTTTTCAACTTGTACATTGCACTTCTATATCAAAGAACAATTTTTACTAGAGGTAAAGGAATTAAATCCCATGTATGATTTTTCTACAGTGAGTCATACACTCACTACATGGCCCTCTCATAAGAGTGACTATCATGTTCAAAGATAAGAGAGACAGAGTGGAGCCAAAGAGTGAGCAGTTAGCTCATCTCATTCATCTTCATTATTCAATCTCTAGTAACATGAAAGAGATAGTATTACTAGGTTACCACTAACCATGATTAATTGTGGTTAGGTCAACACCGACTTATTTAATGTCCCACACATGAGTACAACTGGGTGTAGTTGCATGCAATGTCGATCACACACACATACATATGAGCAGTTGAGCTTGAAGTCTCAACACTCCCCCTCAAGCTTAAACTAATTGCTAAACTCCAAGTAGCTATCTAAAGTAGATAAACTTCTCTTTACCAAGTAATTTGGTAAATATATCTACTACTTGGTCTTTAGTCTTCACATGCAACAAGTCAATCTTCCCTGCAATTACCATTTCTATAATGAAATGGTAATGAAACTTGATATGTTTGGATCTAGTATGATAGATGAGATTGCTAACTAACATCACACTATTGAGATTATCACAATGCAATCTGACTTTGCTTTCCCATTGTATCCCCAAGTCATTCAACTATTTCATCAACCAAACTTCTTCACATGCCGCTAATGTTACACCCCTATATTCCACTTCCGTGCTAGACAAAGCAATGGTAGGTTTTTTCTTACTACTCTAGCTAGTCATGTTGCTACCCAAACCAAATATATAACCATTGGTTGACATCCTGTCATAGGCACAACCAACCCAATTAGCATCAATGTAACTTGTTAAGTTAAGGGATTTCCCATAATCAGAAAAAAATATAATCCACAATACTCTTCATGTACCACATAATTCTCCTGATTGTATCCAGATGTGGGTTATGAGGCTTCTGCATGAATTGATTGATCAGCCCCACTATATAACTCAAGTTAGGACATGAGTGATAGTAAGACTCGGGGGGTTCACTATATATATATTCTCTATATAACATGCATTCATGGCCTATTTATAAATATCCTAATCTATGAATTTTTCTTGAATAAAACACATCCCTTTTCTATTCAATCTGTAAGTAACCCCTTTATATGACTCCCTTCTATATGTAAAATTTTTATAAAAATGATATTTTAAAAACCCCTTATTTTGAACTCATGTTATATATACATATACTCATGAGTGACCCCCTCGTGTAGTAAGATAGATCAAGCTGCCCACCATTTGTCTATACATAGTTAAATTCTCTATTTTGTTCCTAACATCAATTGCTAGCTTAACATTTTGATCCAAGGGTGTCTCCATAACTTTACACTCTGTCATGACATACTTCTACAACATATCATGAGCATACTATTTTTGCAACAACCATATACCTTGTGGTATAGGTATAACTTCAATCCCAAGAAAATACTTTCGTTTCTCAAGATATTTAACTTTAAAGTCAGCCAATAGCAATGTATTAATTTTAGCAATCCCTTGATCATTATCTCGAGTGATGATAATATCATCTACATAAACCACCAGAAAAACATAACCATGATCTGTCTTTTTCGTGAATAAATTGTGATCTGCAAGAGCTATCTGAAGTCCATGCTCCTGTAAATAACTGCTTATCTAAGCATTCCATGCTCTCGATGCCTATTTCAACCCATATAAAGCTTTTTTTAGATTACATACATATCTCACAAATCTAGGATGAACATTCAAAAAAGCATTTTTAATATCCATCCACCATAATTTCCAACCCTTAGATGCTGCCAATGCAATGACCATTTTCATTGTTGCCATCTTGGCAATTAGAATAAAACTCTCTTCATAATCCAAGCCATACTGCTGTGCACATCCCTTTGCAACCAGCCTGGCCTTATACTATTCTAGTGAACCATCTAACTTGCATTTTACTTTGTAGACCCATTTGTAGCCAATGGGTACTTTGCCTTCAAGCAACTTGACCAGATCCCATGTTTCATTTTAAGGCAGTGTTTCATAATGATAGGCTCAATATCCACTATACTTCTTGACTCTTTTCGACCTTCTTAATTACGGTTAACTCTAAGCTTACCTCTCATGAGGTGGCACATACCTACTATGCCTTACATCACATCATAACTAAAGGTATTCCCAATTCAGTGTCTAAACTGTAAGTGCCACGTGACTCATAACTTGCTATAAGTAGGCTAGTCACGTCATCAAACATATTTTCCTTTCCTTTATCTAATCTCCCCCTCATTGACATATCCATATCATTGGATGTAGGAGTACAATTATGTAGTCCTCCTATCCAAGGACTAACTGAGATGAATCATCACATATAGGAACACTTATAGAAGAACTTCTTGAAGAATAATTTTTAGCATTACTAGTAATAGCCAATCCATAAAAAACCACTATAATAGGGCCAACTCATCAAAAACTACATCTCTGCTACTACTACTAATCTGTAACGTGTCCACTAGAACCATTCAGGACACGTCTTAGCAGTCCATCGGAAAGGATGTCTAGAAAACTCCACCCGGCACTCCCATGGAATGTTACGGGTTTTGCAATCTAGGTCTTCCTGAGTCTGCCACGTAGCGGAAGTATCCTGGCCGTTCCCACTTAGGATCGACCTGAATTTGGGTTTCCCTGTTTGGTCATTAGCTAGCAACAATTAGCGTCAGACTCGAGCGAACTACTTTACGCAGAAACGCCAGGTCTGAAGCGGATTCAAGCTGCACTTGGTTCAAGGAGAATGGGGAACGAGAGGGATGCAAGGCTCGACCTCTCTGCCATAGGGCATAGTCCCATTCCGTTCCCCTAAAACAGCGTAAATCGGGTAGGATGTACCACTAGGTCATCGTCCTCATTATTCGCTTTGATGCTGAAGATCAACCTGTTGTTCGTCGAAGACCTTGAGAAAAGTTCCCGGCTAACCGGGACCACCCATCCATAGGACAGACCCATGGTCCATCCTCCGCACTTTCCTCGGTTTGTTTTAGTTATGTAATTACCTACCACATTAGTTTGACATATACAAACAGTTTCTTTGATTAACCCTGTTATGCACTGGTTCCTTCACGTAATCTTATCACAGGACATAAAGAAAACAGTGCCAAACAACTCCTTTATTATCATTATATCCTTTTATCTTTGAAATACAAGGAGTTCCTGCCCGTAGGCGTATTCATAATCCGCCCGAAGGCTATCCAGTAATCCTTCCTGTGATTACTATCCCAAGTTTCCGCCCGTAGACTAGTATGCGGGCCTCGAGATCCAATCCCGAGTCACGTTAGTCTCTTGTGCAGGGCCGGGAAGGCGAGGGATTTACAGCCAGAGCCCCCCCTGGCACCCAAGCGTCCTCCTGCTCCAAGCAGAACTCAACGGAGAGACCTCTCACGGCGGGTTCGGTCCACGTTCCCGGCGCGGTTCATAACCCCCTTGGTTAGGGTTAGGTAGGCAGTCGGGGGTAACTGAAGCTGCCACTCCCTTCAGGTCAGGCCTTCAACCTGAAGTATTTAGATATATTCTCATCCTTTAGTTCATTGAGCAAACAATGCAAACAGTCCTTTTCTAACTGTTACAAGCACAAACAAATTCCAATGGTCGTTTTGGCTGGCAAACTGTCAAGGAGTAACTCCTTTTCCTCCGAATGCAACCCGCATTCGATCCGGAATCAATTGCAACTTGGCAAGATTCCTATCATTCTTGGTTTAGGGTTATACCCTACCAATGCTTAAGGTTCTGTTGTGGCAGGATCCAACGACCATGTCGCTTTAGTTTATTGACGGGTCATTCGCAAATACCTAACTTCCTTTTTCCTTGGCAATTATTCTCCAAGAAAAGTGAGTAACAGGATGATTACTCATCCTCTTGTAAATTAACTTGCCAACCTCATTTCGAGAGATGACAACTCTCTTGTGGACAAGTCTCAAGTCTATACAATGTCGCAGCTTTTTGCACATGTATTGCATCTAATTCCACGGAATCATTCCATTGCTTAGTGTTTCCGTTCACGGAATTTACCCCAACCGAGTAACAGGGTTTTAGGGTATCCTCCAAATCATTCCTAATTAGGTTGACCCATGGTTCTAGAAATAAGCAACTCCGTCAGAGTTTCATCATTAAGACGAATGATCCTTAGGATGAACATCCAATTGCTTCGACATTAGTGAATGTGTGTAAGATCTTTAGATTCACGGTTCCTGTCTAAAGCTAGGTCGAATCATTATTGCACTAAACTCTAGTTAACACTTAGGATTCCTATCATATTGACTCAGTCATGTCTATACGAATCCTTGTGGTTTAGATTACTTAATCAATTCAATTATGCTTGTCCCGCGACAAGGATGATCCTTCTCAAGGGTAATAATCTAAATCTAACGGAGAGCAATAGATACAATTCCACCACTACGCGTAAGCATGCGATTAATTTCCTCTACGTGTCACATGGTTCATGATAACCTATCTTTCCTTGGTGCACGATAATCTGGCTATTAACTTTTCCTAAGACCTACTAAGTCTTTCATCAATAGTCGTACCTACAACCTTGTTGTTTACCCTTTGGCATCTTATGCTTTTACTCCTAATTGCGGCTCTTAATGAATGACATTTTTCTTATGACGACTACGCAATTTATAACATTCTCCTAGCTACGAAGTAGTTGATGAAACTCATGCAAAACTAGTGTTAATTTATTCCATCTTACAAGCTATTTTTCAAGTCCATACGTACACTCTAGTACCCTATTAAATTGTCTCCGAATGAATGATACCTTATGGTGCTAACCTTTTCCTATGAAATCATTACGAGAAGCATGTTACCTAAAGTGCAGTATACGCTTGTTTCTACCATGTCTAGGACGAAGATAATGCACTTATAAATTCCATTTCATTGCCTAAGTTTAGACCCATTACTTTGATGATGTACCAAAAATACATGCAACTAGCCTTCTATTCGTTCACATTCACGACATATTTTAATCTTACATAACGCTCGAGAGATGTCCTATCACATGTATTCCTTTCCAATTTCCATATGCTTTTAATTTAAACGTAAACATGAAATTTCCTTTCTAAGCGCGCCTAATCATTTCCTTATGCGGAATTAACACGGAAGAACCTGGACTTGTGGAGTCGGAGAGATGTCCACTTGTACATTCGGAGATGAGCCTCCCGCGGTCGCCTCTTGGGACCTTTTTGGAGCCATTGCACACGTAGGTTAGGTTTCTGAACTCGCTTTCGTCGCCTACGGATTTTTTTGCTTTGACACGCAACCTTCCGGCCTTTGCCTTTCCTCGCAGGCGGAAGATCCTTTTACGGTAGGTCGCTTGTGGAGAAGGGCCTTAAAAGACTTCGCGGGACTTTTCTGACGGTCTAGTGGGATCCTTATGGGCCTCTTCGATTCCCGGGAAGGGTGTATTAATGGACCTTCTTCGAAATTATGGTGGGAAGGGTATTTCGGGACGGTGGTGGGAAAGGCCTTTGGAAATGGGTGAAAAAGGGTGGAAAAGTGCCTTTTTGGGGCAGGTGGTGGGAAAGGGGGTTATGGAGGCCTCCTTTGACAAATGGTGGAAAAGGGCCGTGTGAAGAGGAGTTAATGAGGCCCCCTTTTGGAAGCTTCTAAAGAAGCTTCCAAAGAAGCTTCTGAGCTTCTTCAGCTCACGTGGAAAAAAGGGGGGAAATCGTGGACGACGTGGCGGTGGGATGGCGGCAGCGAGAGCAGCCTGGCGGCCTGGCGGCAACAGCTACAGCAGCTGGCGGCGGTTGGAGGCAGTCCGGCGATTGTGGCGGGGCAGGATGGCAGCTGGCGGACCCAGCGGCAGCGAGGCGGCGACCTCCACGAGCTTCCTCCCTCTCTCACAGAGCCTCCCCTTGTCTCCTCTTCCTTCACACAGTCTCGTTTCCCTCACAGAGTCTTCCCTCTTCCCTCATAAGCACACCCCCTTGATGGGGGGTGTTTTTATAGGCCTTGGGGGTGGGGAAGGGGGTCTCCACCCACGTGGAGAACTTCCCCATGCAACCCTCACTTTGCCATTCTCCCCCCCACACTCCCTTTCCTCCAGCCATGCATCGGCTGGGGGAAGGGATAAATATAAAAAAAATTGCATTAATTTAATTAAATTGCCCCTCCCAAGAGGGTGTTTTTGCGGTTCTTGCGGTTTTTGCCCTCCCGGTCTTGATTTACCAAAGTGGAGGACCCTATTTCACGCGCGCGGCTTACACATTACGCGGTCAATAATTTCAATGCAAGAGATACCCTTTGCACAGGGTTACATGGCGTGCGCAAGGTTAATATTTATGGTACGGTTACGCGGAAATATTACATAATCAAGGTCTCATGAGTGGATGGTACATAACACTTGTAAGCCTTCTTGTCTTGTGCATAATCCAAAAAAATGCTCTTGGTAGCTTGTGGATCCAATTTCTTTCTCTTTTCATTAGGAATATACACATAAGCAATGCAGCTAATCACCTTAAGATGCCTAATGTCAGGCTTGTGCCCATACGGCTTCTCATAGGGAGTTACATCATGAATCTCGGCTGTAGAAGTTCTATTCATTACATAAACAAGAGTAACCATTGTTTCAGTCCAATAAGCATTTGGCAAACTCTTTTCAATAAGCATTACCCTTGCTGATTCCATATGCACATGATTTTTCCTCTCTACAACACCATTCTGCATCGGGTAAGTTACTCATGAATATATGTGTGCATCACGTGGGTTCAAAATAAGGTATTTTTAAAACACTATTTTTATATATTTTTTACATATATAAGCGTGTAATATAAAGGGGTTATTTACAAATTGAGTAGAAAAGGGTTATGTTTTATTTTGGAAAAATTCACAGGTAAGGATATTTATAAATAGGCCTTGAGCACACGTGATGTAGAGATACACATATAGTAACTTCCCTGAGCATTCTGTTGTGTTGTATAACTACAAGTAAGATGCCTTTTTATACCATATTTGGCAAGATACCTATAAAAATCTCTAGATACATATTCTCCACCTCCATCTGATCTTAAACATGAGATATAAGAACCTAGTTCATTTTCAGCATACTTTTTGAAGTCTTTAAAAGCATCAAACACCTCATCTTTGTGTTTCATAATCTACAACCATGTGTATCTCTACTGAAATCATCAATGAAAGAGACATAATATCAAGCACCACCAAAACAAGCACTATGAGATGAACCCCATACATTTGAGTATACTAACTACAATGGTAGATGAGAACTGTTCCTAACATGTCTCATAAAAGGAAACCTTGCTTGTTACCACAACTGACAAGCAAAGCATACATGTTGAAGATCATTGTATTTGAACTTAGGTAACCCAAGTAAAACCTCTTTTTTGTGCATAGATTTTAGCTTCTGAACATTTACATGGCCAATAACTGTATGCCAAATTGCAACATCTCCTGCAACTCCATCATCATGGGAAAACATGACTACCTTCAATTTTGAAACAGATGCATCCAACATAAACATTCTACCATCTCTCTTGGCTTTAGCAATCAATTTGCAACCATTATCATATTCTTGATAAAGCATCCATCCTTATTGAATCTGACTTGCAGATTATGCTACGCTATCTGTCCAACCGACAAAAGATTTTTAGTGATCAATGGTACATGAAGCACATCATGTAGAATCTTTTTCTTGCTGTCATGCATAAGCAATGGGACCACACCTATATGTTGAATATCATGCTAGGTATGATCCCTTGTGTACACATGTCCATGAGAACCTACAATCAACTCATCAAACCATTCTTCGTGGGGTGTCATATGATTAGAGGCCCCTCAATCTATATACCATTTCTCATATGTGCCTTGCTTAGGCACATTATTTGATACATGCTACATAGAGAACAACTTGTCTCCCTAATCATCCTAAGCATCACTAGAAGATGCATAATTTTCATATTTTTTTCCTTTTGCTTTCATTTTTGCTTGCTTCTTATAACAATATTTGGTAATATGCCCATATCTACCACAATAATGACAGTCTTTGTCCCTGTTAGACTACTCATTTGATTGCCAAGATCCACCACCTTTGCCTCTAGGTGATCTCCCCCTGCCTCTAAAGGTGCTAGGCCCTACATATTCGAGCTATTTCATGCATTCTGTTGTTGCTATCCATAGGTATTTTGAGTGTCTCCTCGACCTCAGAAAGAACCATGGCCTCTGCCACCTCTCTATCACACTAACTAGAGTAGAGAACAATGTCTCTACCTTAAGATGAATTGGAACCTATGTGAAGACCAAGCTTTACTTCTTCATGCAGTAGTAATGCAAGAAGTTCATCCCAATCAGGGGGTTCGGCTCTTACAGAAATAGAAATATCAAATGCCTTGTACTCCTTGCCAAGCCCATTCAATGTCACAGTAATCATATCATCCTCCCCAACACTAGACCCAATAGTAGCTAGCTAGTTGACTATGGTCTTTATCTACATCGTGTATGCTTGAATGCTCCTACCATTTCTATACATATTATGAAATTTCTACTTAAGATGTATCTTCCTTGCATGTGTGACATTACCATAATTTTTCATGAGTGTATCCCAAGCATCTTTCAGGAAACAACAACTTGTAATTTCCATAGCCATTGAGTAAGAAATGCATTTAAAAAAAACCAATGTAGTACTTTCCTAGCTCTTTTCGACCACTATCGGTGAGCTCTTTACTAATCTTGTGTTGGATTCCATTTAGGTAATTCAAATTTAGCTTCAGTCATCATGCATAGATCCTAGAATTCTCTACCATTTAGAAAAGTCTACATCTTTAACTTCCACAGTGCAAAGTCCTTGTTATCAAGCTTATCATCAACAATTTTGGTGATGTTATCAGTGCCTTGACTCGCATTTTCCATAGTGCAGTTGACAATTTTTAATCAATGCCTGACTCCCCATAAACCAAGATGTCTTACTAAACAATTTCATCCTTCAACTTTTATGACAATTTTGTGTAACAAAAACCTTGTTGAAATCACATTATTTCAGCCCAAAAACATGTCGGCTACATCCACAATCAAGTGCCACAGCATGTAGGTACATCAACCAGTTCATAGAGCATGTAGTTACTGCATACCATGTGTATATTTAATCATCTTATTGATAGTAGAGAAGCATACACTCTGCAATCAGAAAACCACTAAATGACCAGTAGCCTTTTCTAAGTCAAAACAAAGATATTTATGTGTCAAGCATGCCCCAAAACGTCCTATACATTTGCCACTATATGTGGAAGTCCATACATGACATTTCAGGCACACTATAGTTCATGTACAACAAGTACAAATGCCAAATATCTTCTCAGTTGATAATAGTTAGCCAATACGCAACCAAAACAAGGGCAATGCAAGCTCAAAAGCTTCCTAAATCATAGCATACATATGCCAACACATGTAGAGACCAAGACATGATCATATCGACATTCATACATAGCCTATCTTTAAGAACCAATGTCATATAACTCCTGTACTATTCATGTCTATCCAATAATCATGTCAATGTGGTTGATTTTGAGCTCCAAAAGTTAGCATTCAATACTCTCTCCAATTCATACAACATCCAACATACATATGCCCATAATCCATGATCCACAAATACTATCCCCAATGTCATAGATTGCTTCAAGAAGTAATAAATGCTTGTTTTCCACACTTTATATTTGATGTCTTTGATATCAAATGACCACTCACTGGTGCTCAATGAAGCCTTCTAAAGCTCACAAATAAGCCACAACAACATCTCGCACAAGCACAAAGTATAAACCCTAATGCATACCTTGATAGGAACAATGGTAGCCTTTCTTCTTCAGTAGAGACTCTTATCTTCAAGCTTCAGATCTCAACTCCTTCAATGCCATGCTCCAAGGAGCCCATTCATGTTGGCTTTGATACCATGTTCAAAGATAAGAGAGATAGAGTGAAGCTAAAGAGTGTGTAACCAACTCATCTCATTCATCTTCATTATTCAATCTCTCTACTAGCATGAAGGAGATAGTACAACTAGGTTACCACTAACCATGACTAATTGTGGTTAGGTCAACACTGACTTATTTAATGTCCCACACATAAGTACTACTTGACACAACTACAGGTAATGTCGGTCATGCACACATACATATGAGCAGTTGAGCTTAAAGTCCCAATATATTATCTCTATGCATAAGTAAGGGATTCATCGACATCTATCACCATAACATAGTCCAAGGAGGTCTCAAACCACTCAAGAGGATGTTTATCTCTAGTAAAATATATAAAAGTAGGTTGTGGGGCTTGTACATCCTGTCTAACATCATGGTCATGGGCACGTAAGAAGTCTAACTTTAAATTCAACATGGTCATGTTGCATATAAATCTCATCATGCAAGTCCCTATGTAAGAAAGTTATCTTTACGATGTCGTGCCGCTATGTGGACATATAGTGTGAAAAAACTTGGAGTGCATTGTCATCCGACTTTCTTATTAATCTAGAGAGTCAATGTCATCTTAGTCATTAGTGGTAGTGTCCATAGCATGGATGGTTCAAAAATACGATATTTTTGGACAAGTTTAGACTATTTTTGATATTTTTGATATTATTGATTGTAAATATCCTAAAAATCTATAGAAAACATCTAGAATAGGGTGACATGTAAAAATAAAGTCGTTTTTTCAACAAGTTTTGAAGATCTCATGCACAAAAGAAGGGTTTCTGAAATTGTTTTGTCGTGACGATGTGCATCCATCACTGTGAACATGATGATGGAGTTTTTCACCAAGGACTTGAATACATTGTGTCTTTTTGTTTGCATTTTTGCATGACGCATGAGCACATGTAGTTAGGCTAGGTTTATTTTCTTCAGTACATTCAAAAATTTTTGTGTGGAACCATTGTTTGATTGATTGCATTGCATGGATTTTAATTTGCAAACCACATGAATGATTGGGCACAAAATTCTCTTCCAAGCATGTTCTTGATAGGGCACATTGCATGGAAAACATATTCATATAAAGGAATTCGTTTTGGAGACTCAAGGATCAAAGGAAAAGGTCATAAGTTTTACATCGTCAGTGAGTATTTCTTGAACAAAAAGAGGAAAAGTATGTCAAGTGTTCAGCTAGCCTACAAGAAGCACAGGGAGTGTTGATAAGCTGCCGAGTTGGAACTACAAATATAATGCTCAATTGGTCTATTGGTAGTGATAAAAAGTGATTAAAATACCTCTTGCTAAAAGCTTTTGGCCAAGATAGGTTTCATCTTTAAGTTTTAGACTTGAAGAAGATTTCAAAACTAAGCATTAGCATGCCAAATTATCTAGGAAATCATCAAGCTCTTCTCATTATGAATGGAACTAGAACAAGGATGATTTTTGCAACCACTTGATTATGAAGAATGCTCATCTCGTGTACAAGTTATAGTGGACCCTATTGCAAGACTTTGAATGTGGGCACAATATACTCATGAATAATCCACTTTGAAGACTAGTGTCTCAATCGAGTTTAATGTTCTAGATTAAAATCTTAAAGGTTACAATGAGACATGTGATGTGGAAGGAAGATGAGCACATTGTATCCCAAAGACTTATTGATGTTGCTCTTGAAGGGAAAGAAGAGGAGAAAAAGCATATGCAAGGGAGTGAAGGAGTCTAACATGTATGTTTGTATCTTTAGGGCTTCTAGTGGCATAGGGAAACCCTTAGCTCTTCTATTGAAGATGAACCCCTTCATCTTAGTCCTTCACTTGTACAATGTGGTAAACACATAAGGAGTGGCAATAGATCTTTGTCACACGAACACAACCACCGTTGGCCGTGGCTTTGTTGGCAAGGATCAACTTCAAGTGTCCTTGGAGGGTATGGAGATTGTGATTATCTCATCACGAGTACCTCTGGAAACCTGGGATGACCCATGATGATCTATTTAATATCAATGCTGGTATCCTATGCACCCTTTGTGAAGGTGTTGCCAAGTGCTACCCCAAGGCAATCATTCATGTTATTAGTACCCCTTTGAATTTCACTATACTAATTGCTACTGAAGTATTTAAGAAGGCTGGTACTTATGACTCAAGGCGCTTAATGGGGGTTAGCACCCTAGATGTAGTCCGGGCCAACACCTTCGTGGCAGAATGTCAAGAATCATGTGGTGGCGGGACTTGCTTGAGCTACTGCACCAAACACACACTGTATACACAAGAGGAAGCTCACTCAAGACCACAAGAAGAGAGATGGAGGCCAAAACGTTTTCTTGCTGGTTTCTTCTTCTTCTTCCACATAATATACAATGTACACAAAGTATAGATAAGATACAACATAAAGGAAAGTGACCTTCTAAGTCAAACAATGTATAACCGACTATACTAATCGACTGGCATTATATCTTTGCCAGCTGTAGGTGGGTGTAACAAACTAAATATAATAAGTGATAAGTTAGTGGCCATGTGAGTATCATAATCACCACCAATGTGCTAAGTGTAGATGTGCAGAATCATCTAGCCAAGCAGTCCATCATCAATGCCCGTACATGTTGAGCTTGCCATCTCAACACTCTCCCTCAACCTCAATTCTATCTCTGCAACTCCAAGTAAGCTTCGGAACTTTCGAAGCTTCTCTACATCCAATGCCTTTGTAAAAATTTCAGCTATCTGATCCTGTGTGCTGACATATACCAAGTCAATCTCTCCTACAAGTACCTTCTCTCTCACAAAGTGGTAGTGCACCTCAATGCATTTTGTCCTAGCATGGAACATTGGATTCCTAGCTAGTTGTATGCTGCTCATGTTGTCACAATCAATGAAAACTGGACCATCTCCCTGCATGTCCAAATCACCTAATGACTTTTACAGGCATACCACCCTACATGCTGCCATAGCAGCACCTCTATACTCAACCTCTATACTCAATAAAGCAACGGTAGGTTGCTTTTTGATGCTCCATGTGACTACTGCACTACTAAGGAAAAACATGAATCCACCTTTAGATCTTCTATCTGACATGCTACAAGCCCAATCTGCATCTTTGTATCCAAAGACCTCTACGTCCTTACCTGCCTCATAAGAAAGTCCATAATGTAAAGTGGACTTCATATATCTCAATATACTTCTAACTGCATCCAAATGAGGCTTTCTAGGCATCTGCATAAACTGATTGACAAGGCCAACAACATAGCTCAAGTTTGGCCTTGTGATAGTCATGTAAATCAAACTCCCTACTATCTTCCTCAACATAGTAGGGTCTTCTATCTCATTCCCAACGTTAGCACTCAACTTCACACTATGCTCCAATGGCACTAAAAGAGGCTTCCATGCTGTCATACCATACTTGGATAACATATCCAAGCCATATTGCCTTTGGGACAGCCATATACCATCATCAATCTGATCACCTCAATACCAAGAAAGTATCTTAACTCACCCAAATCTTTCATCTCAAACTTCTTCTTCAAGAAGTCCTTAACTTCAGCAATCCCATTGTCATTGTCACCTGTAATAATCAAGTCATCCATACAGATGACTATGATGACCAAACCAGCATCTCCCTTTCTCACATAAAGTGAGTGATCAGCATAAAAAACACAAATCCCAATATTGACAAGAGATACTCTCCAATCTTGCCAGACCATGCTCTAGATGCTTGCCTCAGCCCATAGAGCGCCTTCTTTAACCTGCACACATATGTGGGATGCTCCAAAATCTCATAATCTACTAGCTGCTCCACATATAGTTCTTCTTGCAATTCACCATGCAAGAAGGCATTCTTAACATCCATTTGCTGCAAACTCCAACCTTTGGCTGCTGTCAAGGCAATCACACATCTAATAGTTGCCATCCTAGAAATTGGACTAAATGTCTCTTCATAATCTATGCCATATGTTTGAGCATAGCCTTTTGCAACCAGCCTAGCCTTATACCTACTTACTGAACCTTCTACATTATGCTTGACTTTACAAACCCACTTACAGCCAATAGCTTTCTTATCCTTAGGTAAGGGTACCAAATCCCAAGTCTTATTAGCTTCTAATGCAGTCATCTCCTCATTCATTGCTCCATCCTAATGAGCATGACCAACAACATCCTCAAAACAAGTGGGCTCAACATCCTCAACTAGTTTCACCATATAAGGATAATGGTGAGTTGCATAACCTTCAAAACCAAATCTTTTAACAGGGTATCTGACCCTGCTAGATCTGTGTATCACCGAATCACTCAATGGAGCCTTTATATTACTATGAGCTCTCTGTACACCTGGTGTCATGATTCAAGGAATGCCAAGATCATCATCCAAACTCTCGGAACCACTAGAATCTCCATCAAATCCCAAATGACTGGTAGATGCATCATTACCATCAAGCACTTTCTTCTTTCCTTTGTCCTTCGTTGCAACACTTATAGATCCACCTTAGGATGTGGGGCTACTCCTTAGTCTCCCAGACCAAGGGCTCACTGTAGGTGTAGTACTAGATGATGTTTCTGGTCTACTGAGACTCCGTAAATCTTGTTGTTCTTTCTGCACATAGCTATCCTAATCATTATCATCATCCAAAACATCACCAGAAGGTGTATACCAACTTTCCATCTCATCAAAGATAACATCCCTGCTCACTCTGAACTCACCTGTGACAGGATTATAACAACGATACTCTTTCTGCTCTAAAGAGATCCAATAAAAACACATCTTTCTACCTTTGGATCAAGCTTCCTCCATAGCTCATCTGGCACATGAACGTATGCAACACAGCCAAATACCTTCAAGTGTGATACATCAGGCTTCTTGCCAATAAAGCCCCCAAACATCTGTATGTACTACATCAAGTATATTTTTGCTCACTTCTTTACCATGCGAGAAGGGTTGTCTTGCCTGCTTACCAAACTGGCATGCCTCACAGACTTTATGCAATTTTGCAACTCTAAAAGAAGGCAATCATGTAACCAATCCTCTGGATTGTATTAATTTCAGCCTTTGCACATTTGCATGTCCAATACATTTATGCTATATTTTAATATCTGCAACTACTCCTTTTTCTTTAGCATACATAGCAGCATCCATTGCAGGAATTCTAGCATCTAAAGTGAACATTTGGCCAATTCTACTTCCTTTTGCGACCAAGCTACACTTATTATCAAAGTCTTCTACAAAAAAACATTTTGCATTGAATCGAACCTGCAACCCCTGCTCTACCATTTGGCCAACAGATACTAGATTCTTTTTAATTGATGGCACATGTAATACATCTGTCAGACTCTTTGTCTATCCATCATACAAGGACAAGGGAACCTTTCCAATGTGTGAAATTGGGTAACATGAATCATCACCCGTCTGCACATAACCTGGGTTTTGTAAGTCCTGCATCTCTCCAAACCATTCAACATGACTGGTCATATGATTAGATGCACTTGAATCAGCATACCATACATCATCATGTGTCCTCTTTCCTGTAACTGCATTCATCATATGATGCATAACAAACAGAAGCTCATTTTTGTCTTCATTCTGTCATGAAGACGATGCATGGTTTCCTTGTTGCAATTTACCATTGCGAATATTATCATTCTTTGCATAGCAATGGGCTGCAATATGGCCTGTTTTGCCACAATAATAGCAAACAATAGTAGAATTTTCAAAACCTCTATTCTGCTATCCACCTCTTCCTCTAGAGCTCCCCCTACCTCTAAAGTTTCCTCTGCGCCTAGAAACTTGCATTTCACCAAACTGTTGATTGAACATGTTTTGCTGGTTATCGCCAGCACATCCCATACCACGGCCTCTCAAAGAGGATCTACCACGTCCCCTTCCTGAACTCGAGTGAAATGCTTGGACTTGTTCACCATTTCTTTCAGATGAATCACCTTGCATATTGATCTCTTCAGTAATCATGAGAGAGATCAACTCATCAAAATTTGGAAATAGCTTTCGTACATATACTGAAGTAACAAATGATTTCCATACCTTCTCATTGTTAAGGCCACTCAAAGTGAATGAAACCAAATCATCATCATTCAGCATTGCATCAATCATTGCTAAAGCATTTGCCATGCTCCTCACCTTCAACACATACTCATTGACATACATTTTCTCTTTCTTCAAGGTATTCAACTCTTGCTTGAGTTGAATCTTTCGTGCCTTTGTATTTACTAAAAACATGCTCTCAAGAATTTTCCAAGCTGCATGTGAAGTTTCTGCATTCCTAATATGTCCCAGAATAGTATTATCAATGACTATAGATAGCCATTACATCACCTTTTTGTCTTTCGCATTCCACTCTTTCCATGCTTTTAACTCATCTGTAGTCAGCCTTGGCTCCTTTTCTTCACCTGAGACAAACTCATAAAGGCCCTTTCCAATGAGGAAGTTTGTCACACGGAACTTCCATGAAGGGTATTTGTTCATATCGAGCTTCTCAATAATGGGATTTCCACTGTTATCTACCATTATCACAAAAAAGGATACAATATAGCAAGCTAGCCTTCTACAATCTTTCACAACACGTGCACAGCAATACACCAAGCAATCTTTTTCACTGATTGCTCAATAGTACATGTAATCTGCAACCTGTTTGCAGATAAACCTTATGTTTCCTTCTTGCCACACCTCAAAAATTATAGATTTGCAATCTCTAACGTGCGCACCCACTTTCGGTCAATACAGCCAAAATCACAGTGTACCTTGAAACTATTGTCCGCAAACTTGTGGCTCTAAAACAGGGCCTGAATCGGCCTCAGATGCCCAAAATAAATGTGGGAATATACAGTGATCTACTCCCACACCAATCTTAGAGCAATCTGAGATTTTTTCTCAACCCTTCTTCCGGTGCCTCCACTGGCACTATCCAAGAGAGAGAGTGGAAGAATGGGAGAGATTCTTACCCGTTGCTTGCTTGCTCAAACCTTGCTTCTTCTCCTTCACTTTAGCCTTCGAAATCAGCCTCTCTCAATGGCGCAGCTTTGATACCATGTTTAGAATCATGTGGTGGGGGAACTTGCTTGAGCTGCTGCACCAAACACATATTGTATACACAACAAGAAGCTCACTCAAGACCACAAGAAGAGAGATGGAGGCCAAAACGTTTTCTTGCTGGTTTCTTCTTCTTTTCCACACACTATAAAATGTACACAAAGTATAGATAAGATACAACATTGTATGCAAGAGATCCCTTTAGAAGTACAGATCCTTGAAAAAAAAATACCGGCTTCGGGATTTGGCTTATGGAAGGCCTTAGGGGTTGGAGCTTGGGCCTTTTACAGGAGAGCTGTGGAAATGGTACTTAATGAGTGCTTGCGGGAATTGGGGCTTTTCATGAGTAGGCTTGTGGGAATTTAAGCTTGTTTGCGGGAAGGAGCTCTTACGAATGGGGCTTGCAGAAAAGGGGGCTTTATGAGCTTCTTTAGGAAAAACCGAGGTGGCTAGGAATGGGTTCACGGATGGCTTGTAGACTTTGAAGCCTATTTGTGGAAAGGCTCTTACAATGGGTCTTGCACGAAAGGAGGCTTTAAGAGCTTTTTCTTCTTCTCTTAAAACTTATGGGCTAGGAATGGACTTATGGGATTTGTGTGAAAGGGGCTTATAGAACCCCCCCCCCTTAGAAGCTTCTTAAAGAAGCTTCTAAGAAGCTTCTGTGTGTGGACAGATCCACGTGGAGGGGGGGAGGGGTAGTAATGGAATGCAAAAGAAGACAGCAAACTGGAGATTGGCGGCTAGTGGCAACGTTGACTATGACCAATGGCAGCACGCATGGCGGAGCTTGCGGCTGAATTAGGTGGCAACCTCCACGGGTAGCGATGTCAATAATAGCTTCCCTCTCTCTCTCCACGATAGCTTCCCTCTCTCTTTCCACCACCTCAGCACCGCCTCCTTCCTTCCCCCCTAAGGGGGGGTTTTTATAGTCCAAGGGAGGGGAGAGGAAACTCCTCCACGTGGCCACTGCATGGCATCCCCCCCCTCATGCAGCCCACCACTCCACTAAGCCCATCCCCTTCCCTTAGACACGCATCGGCTAGGGGAAAATTAACAAAAAAAAATTGAAATTATTTGCACATTATACTCTTAACCTCCTCCCAAGAGGGTGTTTCCCCACATTTTATGTGGTTTTGAACCCCCGAGCTCGGTTTGCCAATGTGGAGGTCACGATTTCTCTCGTGTAGTTGACAGATTATACTACCAGTAATTCCAATACAAAAAATAACCTTTGCACGAGTTTCACGCGGTGTGCAGGAAGTCAGGTTTAGTAATATTTTTAAGCAGAAATATTACAGATTTAGGAGTTGATATTTCCTCGTTGAACTTACCCCAAGGAACCCCTCTTCTAAACTACAGCAAAGGACTTCCTCACACTCTCAGCATTGGTCAATGTTTGGCATACAAGTGCTATGCATCCAGGATTTTATACCATGTGGCCTACAAAGTGCAAATGTGGATCCCTATTGTGCACAAACATTTTATTTTAAAACAAATTAGCAAAGTGGAGTGCAGAATCATTCCTTCAATGATTTCCAATCTATTTGTTGTTGTTGTGTTGCTAAAGACTAGCACTGAACTTAAGCCTACTCCTAGCCTCTTAACCTTAAATAGAAGATCCTCCTATATGACGTGCACAAACCAAAGATCAGACTTTACTTCATTTTTTGCACTTCAATAATCCTTATTTTCCCCTATCGCTTAAGTATTACATTGTTGCATAGGTGTAGAATCTTATTTTTTATCATTTTCAATGTACAAACCAATAAAAAATACACTAAAACATACAAACAAGGGTGAGTTGAACCTCATGGCTCAACCTTGCCAAACATTCACGGACATTAATAATATTTTTCCCTAATGTTTAAAGCACAAAAACCAATTTTTTCTCATTTTTGCTATATTTTCCTATTTATTTATGCATAAAAATAGGTTATTTTATGATCTATGATTATTGGTTGATTATGATAGCTGAAAGATGTCTTCAATTAGAATTTTATTCCATTTTCATCTCTTTTTCCCACCTGAAACCAACAAAATCTTCATTTTTACTATAAAAAGATGCTTTTTTGGGTTATAATCTAATTATTGCAACTATTTATCATCATGATTTTGCAATATTTTAAAAAATGCACAGCCCTTAATCATGATGCAAAAAATATCCAAACAAATGTTCATTCCATATGAATTTCATTTAGACCATCAAACATAAAAAAGAAGCGAATTTCCTTTGTAAAAATGAGGCATACCACTTATACGCATGTTGTGGGTTTTTTAGTAAGTGATATGGACCGCCAATGGACCACTCGATGACCATTCTTCAATGCTGAACACCTTCCCTCAGCCTCTTCTTCATCTTGGAGCAATTCGATCACCACCGGGACAAGCATTCGTCATCTCCTCTTCTTCTTGATTTCTCCCACATGAACTGCCATTTGGAAGAGAGAGAGGGAGAGAGAGAAAGACTAGATTCTAATCAAACCATTTGGGCAACCATTTTTGAAGCCAAGAGTGGCGATAGAGAGCAAAAATCTTCGTTATTCTCCTGTTGTGATCGCTTCATGGGGTTATATTGATGTGGCAGATGGCTTATAGCTCCCCTCCGTAACCCCCCTCCATATCAAAAGATCGTCGCTTCCTACCACCATGGTTTTTTTTTCTTTGCCACGAAACCCCTCCCCCCTCGTCACGTGAAAATTGGGGGTGGAGGGCCAAAGGTCACATCCCCTCTACCTTGCAAGTCCCTTTCATACTTGGTTTTTTTTTGTCTTGGCCTTGAGCACTCCCATTTCCGTGTCCGGCCTCCGATTTGACCCCCAGAAATTATTACATGTCCATCTCGAAGTTTTCCACTACCAGGCATTTCCTGAAGTCTTATTTGATATCCCGAGGGATTATGAAAATTTTGTAACCGTCACTTGGTGAGTCTTTAAAGCAGTTTTGAAGCTCGCTCCTTGTTGCTTAAAATCGATCGAATTTCTTTGGCCACCTTCAACGGAGTTTAATTTTCCCTTGAAATTGAGAGTTTTTTACAAATTTTGTGCACTTTCTTGGGCCAAAAATCAACCACTCACCTTACTTCAAATTTGTGCATAGACACAGACCCATTGTGTCTAGAGCCTTAGTCTCCATCTAGGACATAGTAATAAATGGCCGCCCCAAAATAATTGGATAGGAACAAGATTTCTGCAGAAAGAAATGATAAGATTCACCTATATCTCCAATAGAAATCTTTAAGTTTGGACAAGTAGCATACAAATCTCTTGCATTATTGGCCGACGAATGTGTCAACCATGATCCACATCAACTAGCCATCCACCAATATATTAAAATCAATCTTATTTGACTATATACATAAAACTTGTTTGACTATATACATAAATCTCCATCTGTAGACTCCTCGGCAATAGCCTCATTAGAGTCAATCTCCTCAATCTACAACTTATAGATACTAGCCTCAACAACTACTAAAGCCTCTCGATGGATCATATCTTGTGTCGGCTCTTCAATAACCTATCGTTTTCTTTTAATGATGTGGATGATAACATCATGAAATTCTCTTTTGACAATCCCCAAGTCTTCTCCAATAGTGATTTCAATTTTGCAGTTAAGAATCTGATCCTCAAGTACATTTTTCAAGTCCATAGTTGTCTCAATGTCGGGAAGTAGCTTGAATCCAGGTTGTTTTTTTGGCTTTCAATCCTTTGACTTCAAGGATTTGTGATCTTCATGTACTTTTGGCTTTTGAATATCAACCATACTATGCTCCGATCTTGAAGAAGAAGGATGAGAAGCTAGATCATTTCTCCTAGTCACTCTCTTTAAAACCTTCACGCTGATCATTATCCCCTTTCTACTTCTCCTACATCAACAAGTGCTTCAAATCCTTGAGATTTTTACATACAAGCATAGATGGAAAAGACATAAACTCGATCATCCCATCCAATCCCTTTCCTAATCGCATTACCTATGGCTAAAAGTTTGGATGATGAAGCTTTTCCCTTCTTTTCTACGTGCAGTGCATAGGACCATAAAGGAGATTTGTCCTTCCGCAACTGCTCTAATTGAAGGCCATAGGTGGAAATTTCTCTTGCCCCCTCTTGCATCACATAAGAAGAGTGCAAAAGAGACTCCTCCAACAATTTCTTCATACCACCCTTACCAAAATTTGGTTTAATCGACTGCTCTGTATCCCCAAAACATATCATCTTGTCTTTCCAAACTACCAACTTCATTCTTTTTACTCTTCAAAATCTTTGTCAAGAATAGCATGGTGGGGGGACTTGCTTGAGCTGTTGCGCCAAAAACACACTGTATACACAAGAAGAAGCTCACTCAAGAACACAAGAAGAGAGATGGAGGCCAAAACGTTTTCTTGCTGGTTTCTTCTTCTTCTTCCACACACTATACAATGTACACAACGTATAGATAAGATACAACATAAAGGAAAGTGGCCTATTAAGTCAAACAGTGCATAATCGACTACACTAATCGACTGGCGCTACGTCTTTGCCAACTGTAGGTAGGTGTAACAAACTAAATATAATAAGTGATAAGTCAGTGGCCATGTGAGTATCATAATGACCACCAATGTGCTAAGTATAGATGTGCGGACCCATCTAGCCAGGCAGTCCATCATCAATGTCCGCACGTGTTGAGCTTTCCATCTTAACGCTCCCCCTCAAGCTCAACTCTATCTTTGCAACTCCAAGTAAGCTTTGAAACTTTCGAAGCTTCTCTACACCCAATGCCTTTATGAAAATGTCAGCTATCTGATCCTGTGTGCTGACATATATCAAGTCAATCTCTCCTGCAAGTACCTTCTCTCTCACAAAGTGGTAGTGCACCTCAATGTGTTTTGTCCTAGCATGGAGCACTAAATTCCTATCTAGCTCTATGCTGCTTATGTTGTCACAAACAAATCTACTAATAACTTTTGCAACCATACTACCTCACATGCTGCCATAGTAGCACCTTTGTACATAGCCTCCATACTCGATAAAGCAACTGTAGGTTTCTTTTTGCTGCTCCATGTAACTATTGCACTACTTAGGGAAAACATGAATCCACTTGTAGATCTTCTGTCTGACATGCTACCAACCCAATCTGCATTTGTATCCAAAGACCTGTATATCCTTATTTGCCTCATAAAAAGTCCATAATGTAAAGTGGACTTCATGTACCTCAATATATATCTAACTTCATCCAAACGAGTCTTTCTAGGCATCTACATAAATTGACTGACGAGGCCAATAGCATAGCTCAAGTTTGGCCTTGTGATAGTCATGTAAATCAAACCCCCTACCATCCTCCTGAACATAGTAGGGTCTTCTATCTCATCCCCAACATCAGCACTCAACTTCACATTTTGCTCCAATGATACTAAAAGAGGCTTACATGCTATCATACGATACTTGGATAACATATCCAAGCCATACTACCTTTGGGATAGCCATATACCATCATCACATCTAATCACCTCAATACCAAGAAAGTATCTCAGCTCACCCAAATCTTTCATCTCAAACTTCTTCTCTAAGAAGTCCTTAACTTCAGTAATCCCATTGTCATTGTCACCTATAACAATCAAGTCATCCACATAGATGACTATGATGACCAAACCTGCATCTCCCTTTTGTTGAGATGACAAGCTCAACACATGTGGACATTGATGATGGACCGCCTGGTTAGATGGGTCCACACGTCTACACTTAGCACGTCGGTGGTCATTATGACTCTCACATGGCCACTGACTCATTACTTATTATATTCAGACTGTTACACCTATTTACAGCTGGCATAGTTATAGCGCCAGTCGACTAGTGTAGTCGGTTATGCATTGTTTGACTTAGTAGGCCACTTTCCTTTTATCTTGTATCTTATCTATACTTTGTATACATTGTGAAGCGTGTGGAAGAAGAAGAAGAAATCAGCAAGAAAACGTTTTGGCCTCCATCTCTCTTCTTGTCTCTTGAGTGAGCTTCTCCTTGTGCATTCTGTGTGTGTTCGGCGCAGCATCTTGAGCAATCCCCTCCACCACGCGATTCTTGACATGGTATCAGAGCCGCACCACTGAGAGAGGCTGATTTCGAAGGTTGAAGCAAAGGGGAAGAAGCAAGGTTCGAGCAAGCAAGCCACGGGTAAGAAGCTCTCCCATCCGTCCACTCTTTCTCTTGGATAGTGCTTGTGGAGGCACCGGAAGCAGGGCAGAGCAAAAATCTCAGATTGCAGTTATTTTGGGCATTTGAGGCCGTTTCAGGGCCGGTTTAGAGCCGCAAGTTGCGGACAGCAGTTTCAAGGTACGTTGTGACTTCAGCTGTATCGACCGACAGTGGGTGCGCAGGTTACAGATTTCAAATATGTAAGATTAAAGGTGTTTACCAGTGAGTAAACACGAGGTTTATATGCAAACAGGTTGCAGATTGCATGTATTGTTGAGCAGACAGTGAAAAAGGCTATCTAGTGTATTGCTGTGCACTACAGGTCGAGGATTGCAGAAGATTTGCTTGCTATTTGGTATTATTCTTGTGATAATGGCAGAGAACAGTGGAAGCCCCATCATTGAGAAGCTTGACAAGAACAACTACCCTTCATGGAAGTTTCGTGTCACGAACTTTCTTATTGGAAAAGGCCTCTACGAGTTTGTTTCAGGTGAAGAAAAGGAGCCGGAGGTGAGTGATCCTTCAACTGCAGAAGAGATAAAGGCACGGAAGGAATGGAATGCAAAAGACAAGAAGGTCATGTATTGGTTGTCTGCAGTAATTGACAATAATATGTTGGGACACATTAGAAATGCAGAGAATGCATATGCAGCTTGGACCATACTTGAAAGTATGTTTTCTGTAAATACAAAGGCACGAAAGATTCAACTCAAGCAAGAGTTGAATACATTGAAGAAAGGGAAGATGTCTATCAATGAGTATGCATTGAAGGTAAGGAGCATTGCAGATGCATTGGCAGCGATTGATGCAATGCCCGATGATGATGATTTGGTGTTGTCTACCTTGGGTGGACTTAACAATGAAAAGGCTTGGAAGTCTTTTGTAACTTCCGTATATGACAGAAAGCCATTTCCAGATTTTGATGAGTTGGTCTCTCTAATGATCACTGAAGAAATCAACATGCAGAGTGAGACATCTGAAAGAAGTGGTGAATAGGTCTAGGCTTTCTACTCCAGTTCAGGAAGGGGACGTGGTAGGTTCTCTTTAAGAGGCCGTGGTACAGGAGGTGGTAGTGATAACCAGCAAAATAGATTGAATCAGCAATTTGGCGATATGCAGGTTTCAGGAGGTCGTGGTAACTTTAGAGGCAGGGGGAGCTTTAGAGGAAGAGGTGGATGGCAGAATAGAGGTTCTAACAACTCTGGTATTGTGTGCCACTACTGTGGCAAAACATGTCATATTGCAGCCCAATGTTATGCCAAGAAAGATGATATTCGGAGTGGTAAGTTGCAGCAAGGAAACTATGCATCGTCTTCATGACAGAATGAAGACAAAAATGAACGTTTGTTTGTTATGCAGCATATGCTGAATGCTGTTACAGGAAAGGGAACACATGAAGATGTTTGGTATGTCGATTCAGGTGCATCCAATCATATGACCAGCCATTCAGAATGGTTTGGAGAGATGCAGGATTTGCAGAATGCAGGTTATGTGCAGACGGGTGATGACTCATGCCACCCAATTTCACACATTGGAAAAGTTCCCTTGTCCTTGCATGATGGTAAGACAAAGAGTCTTTCAGATGTATTACATGTGCCATCTATTACAAAGAATTTGGTGTCAATCGATCAAATGGTAGAGCAAGGGCTGCAAGTCAGATTTAATGCAAAGGGCTGCTTTGTAGAAGACTTCAATGACAAGTGCAGGTTGGTAGCAAAGGGAAGTAGAGTTGGACGTATGTTCACTCTAGATGTCGGAATCCCTACTATGAATGCTGCTATGTATGCCAAAGGAAAAGGTGTTGTTGCAGACATTGAAATTTGGCACAAACGCATTGGACATGCAAATGTACAAAGGCTGAAACTAATGCAGTCCAAAGGGTTGGTTACAGGTTTGCCTACATTTAGAGTTGCAGAATTTCAGAAGGTATGTGAAGCATGTCAGTTTTGTAAGCAGGCAAGGCAACCTTTTTCACATGATAGAGATGTAAGCAGAAATATTCTTGATGTTGTACATACAGACATTTGGGGGCCTACACAAAATGTATCTCTTGGAGGCAGTTCATACTTTGTCACATTCATTGATGATTGTTCTAGAAAGCTGTGGGTATATTTTATGAAGGAAAAGAGTGAAGCGTTTGAGCACTTTAGAACTTTCAAGGCTGCAGTTGAAAGAGAAACAGGCTTGAAAGTAAAGTGCCTGAGGTCAGATGGAGGGGGAGAGTACCTCTCAAATGAGTTCAGTGATTTTCTGAAGTCTCATGGGATAAAGAGACAGTTCACATGCAGGTATACCCCACAGCAAAATGGGGTTGCAGAAAGGAAAAACAAGCATATTGCAGAAGTTGCACGTGCCTTGATGGCTGAAAAGAATATGCCTAAGCATTTTTGGTCTGAGGCTGTTCATACTGCTGTTTATATTATGAACAGAACTCCCACAGCTGCAGTTCATGGTATGACCCCCGAAGAATGTTTTACAAGTAAGAAGCCTGATGTTTCACACTTGAAAGTATTTGGCTGCATTGCGTATGTTCATGTGCCAGATGAGTTGCGGAAGAAACTGGATCCAAAGGCTGAAAAGTGTGTCTTTATTGGATACTCTTTAGAGCAGAAGGGGTATCGTTGTTACAACCCTGTCACATGTATGTTCAGAGTGAGCAGGGATGTCATCTTTGATGAAATGAGCAGCTGGTATGCATCTAGTGGTGATGCATTGGATGTTGATGATGATCATGACACTCATGTGCAGGCTGAAAAGCAAGAATCACGGACTCTTAGTGGACCAGAGACATCATCTAGTAGTCCTTGGTCTGGGAGACTAAGGAGTACCTCTACATCTTCAGGTGCATCTAGTAGCACTACAGGTAAAGACAAAGGAAAGAATAAAGTGTCAGAAGGCATTGATGCAGTACTTGATGGAGACTCCAGTGGCTCAGAGAGCTTAGATGATGAGCTTGGCATTCCTTCAGTGAGAACTCCAGGTGTGCAGAGAGCACGGGCTGATGCAAAGACTCCATTGAGTGATCCAGTGGTACGCAGGTCTAGCAGGGGTGAGATACCCTGTTAAAAGATTTGATTTTGAAGGTTATGCAGCTCACCATTATGCTTATATGGTGAAACTAGTTGAGGATGTTGAGCCTACATGTTTTGAGGAGGCTGTTGGTCATGCTCATTGGGATGCAGCATGTGAGGTAGTATGGCTGCAAAAGTTATTGCCTGATTTGGATGTGTAGGTGGAAGGTCCAATTGTCATTTATTGTGACAACATGAGCAGTATACAGTTGGCTAGGAACCCTGTGTTCCATGCCAGGACAAAACATATTGAGGTACACTACCACTTTGTGAGAGAGAAGGTACTAGCAGGTGAGATTGACTTGGTGTATGTCAGCACACAGGATCAGATAGCTGACATCTTCACGAAGGCATTGGGTACAGAGAAGCTTCAAAAGTTTTGAAGCTTACTTGGAGTTGCAGAGATGCAGTTGAGCTTGAGGGGGAGTGTTGAGATGACAAGCTCAACACATGTGGACATTGATGATGGACTGCCTGGTTAGATGGGTCCACACGTCTACACTTAGCACATCGGTGGTCATTATGACTCTCACATGGCCACTGACTCATTACTTATTATATTCAGATTGTTACACCTATTTACAGCTGGCATAGTTATAGCGCCAGTCGACTAGTGTAGTCGGTTATGCATTGTTTGACTTAGTAGGCCACTTTCCTTCTTGTATCTTATCTATACTTTGTGTACATTGTGAAGCGTGTGGAAGAAGAAGAAGAAATTAGCAAGAAAACGTTTTGGCCTCCATCTCTCTTCTTGTCTCTTGAGTGAGCTTCTCCTTGTGCATTCTGTGTGTGTTTGGCGTAGCATCTTGAGCAATCCCCTCCACCACACGATTCTTGACACCTTTCTCACATAAAGTGAGTGATCACAACATCAGAATTACAAAATCCAATATTGACAAGATACTCTCCAATATTTTTAGACCATGATCTAGGTGCTTGCTTCAGCCCATAGAGCGCCTTCTTTAACCTGCACACATATGTGGGATGTTCTAAATCCTCATGACCTGCTCGTTGCTCCATATACACTTCTTCTTGCAATTCACCATGCAAGAAGGCATTCTTAACATCCATTTGCTGCAAACTCCAACCTTTGGCTGCTGCCAAGGCAATCACACACCTAACAATTGCCATCCTAGCAACTGAACTAAATGTCTCTTAATAATCTATGCCATATGTTTGAGCATAGCCTTTTGCAACTAGCCTAGGCTTATGTTAGAATATCAAGCTCATTTGTGTGTGTTGAGCGACATGAGCTGGACACAGCTAGTCTAGCCATAGTAGTTAGATACATTAAATAAGTCGGTGCCTTTGGTGTGAATGGCCTTATGACCTTAGGTTGTATTTTCACTATGGAGTGTGGTATGAATAATGGAGTGTGAGAGAGGAAGCTAGTTGCTTCACTCTGTCTAACATCTATCTGCCTCTTTGAATTTGAACATGGTATCAGAGCCATGAATCGGCAAAGACTGGGTGCCTGGGAGTGTGGCATTGGACTTGCAGGAGCTGAAGTCAGAGAAAAGGTCATTCTTCTTCAAACAGGCTGAAGCCATTGGACAATGGAAGGTATGCAGTGTATAGTGGTATGCTTAATGATCAATGGCAGTGTCAAAGGCTTGTTTGTAGCCTTGAGAGGGATGTATTGAGCACCTTAGAGTGCTTCATTGCCCTGGTTAATAGAATCGTGAGCTGTGCTGCCCCTCCTACCAGTCTGCGCTGTTGCGCTTGGTTCATATTCATGTCCTACAGCTACTAAATGAGGCATCAAGCATCTTGTACATGCTCTATGAAGTGTATGCTGACCTTGGGGTGTGACCTTGAAGGTCTGACATGTCAATGGAATCTTGGGTGATGAGGCATGGACTGTTATGCAGGTATATAGGTCTGAAACTGAGAGTACACTGTTGAATACAGTGATTTACATCACTATTTTGATCCTGAAGAGCACTTGAAGCTCCCTAATAGGCTAGGAAGATTGCATTGCAGACAACACAAGTCAAGAAGTCATATGTACCTGATGTGAAGTACTTGAGCTGAATTTTCTTAGTAAAATATTCAGATCTGAGAACTGTTTCACTGCTGAAAACTTTCATGTACTGTCAATGACAAGCATTGGATACTACTGATGCAATATAGGTCATTTTTAGAGCTCTATCACCTATGAGAGCTGTCATATACATGCTGGATGTATGGAGGCTTGAAACATTCAATGAGCATCATTGAAAACTGAAGTCTGGAGCTGAAGTAAATGCAGGCATATTGTCTTGGTGAAGTACAAATGGTTCATGAGGTTTTATGCTTTGGTCAGTGAAAACAGGTTGTCTATGTATACCTAGATGCTTATGTATTGACCTTGTCATTACGAAGTAAATGTATGACATGATTGGGAGACAATTTGGGGCTGATTGGAACTTGATATGCTAAACTTTGGTTGATTGTAACCTGCAATTGAATTTGTTGACACTTGTATGTGCTGGTTATGCAATGTTTTGTGACTCTATGCTCATGTCATGACTACCAAGTGTACTAGTAGTTATCTGAGAGTTTTTGGGACGTGTGACATGATTACCACTTCGTTTTGGACTTGACAGTGCTGTTGATTATTTACAGTTTATAGTTTTCAGACTACATATATGTATCCTGGCAATGAGGGTGCAGGAGTTCAAACCGAAGTGAATACATAGTACTTGCATTGACTGGTTCACTCACAGGTTAAGCCACTTGGTGTGAGCTGTTTTGGACTGATAGTGGGCTGAAATACCATGGTTTTTTACTGCAATTAATTGCAAAAAACTTTCATAAACAATTTGGGCTGAAGTTGAACCCTTAAGAAGATCTTGGTTTGCAGGTAGTCAGGCAAGGTCTGCAACATGGCAAATGCTGATATAACGGTAGTCAGGCAAGGTCTGCAACATGGCAAATGCTGATATAACTGATAATGTAACCTAGATTGTGGGAGAAAAGCTTGATAGCAACAATTATGCAATATGGAAGTTTTGCATGGAGAACTTTCTGATAGGCAAAGGATACTGGGACTTAGTGACAGGTGTTGAGGCTGAACCTGAAGTTCCAGATAGGAATCCTACAGCTGATCAAAGACGAGCGCATCGAGCCTGGATGGAAAGAGCTCGCAGAGTGTTACATTGGCTGTCATTATGTATCTCGGATGCTATGGTGATGCAGATCATGAATTGTAAATCCCCACCAGATGCATGGAACATATTGGTCAGGTACTATGGCACAACTACGAGTGCCAGGAAGATACAACTCAAGCAAAAATTCAACAACATAGAGAGGAAGAACAAATCCATACAGGACTATGTCACGGAGATTAAAACCTTAGCAGATAAGCTCGCATATGTTGGCTCGCAGGTAGAAGATGAGGATATGGTTGCAGTGACCTTAAATGGCTTGGGTCCGGAGTACAAGTCTTTTGACACTTCAGTATCTGTGTGGGCTGAGATGCCTGATTTTAATGAGCTGGTTGCATTATTGATTCATGAAGAGGTGAAGCTTGGCTTAGCTACAGGGTCAAGCAGCTCAAAGAATAAGGACGCAGTTTTTTATTCGAATCAACGTGGTCGTAGTAGCCATGGTAGAGGCTATGGATCTGGCAGAGGAGGCCAGCAGAATGCATCCTATAGTAATAGCAATCAGCAGTCATCAAATGCAAGAAATAGTGGAAACTTTCGAGGCAAGGGGAGATCTAACTCCCGTGGCAGAGGCTCATGGCAGCAGCAGCGTCAGTCAGATAATCCAAATAAAGATAAGGATTGTCACTACTGCAAAAAGTATGGGCATATTGCAAAGGATTTCTGGAAGAAGCAGGGAAATCAGAAGGGCAAGCAGCATGGACATTATGCTACGTCCAGTCAGGCAGATGACTCTAGTGATAGACTGTTTCCTATGCAATATGTCAAAGATAAGGCTGCTGAAAAATCATCTGATGATGCAGTGTGGTACATTGACTCGGGGGCGTCGAATCACATGACCCCTCATGGTGATTGGTTCACGAATATGGTGGCTAAAAAGCATGGCTATGTATGCACAAGTGATGACACCCAGCATAGCATTGAGCATAAAGGCAAAGTGCCTCTGGTTGTACATGATGGCAAGAAGAAGAATCTTCATGATGTTTTGCATGTCCCTTGGATTACGAAGAACCTATTGTCTGTGGGCCAAATGACAGAGCAGAACTTGCAGGTTCGCTTCAATAAGCATGGCTGCTTTATTGAAGAGTTTGGCAATGGATGCAAGTTGATCGCGAAAGGCCACAGAAATGGAAGAATGTTCACTCTTGATGCTACATTGCCAGAGCTGAACTCCGCTATGTTTGCCCAGGGTTCTGGCACTATCAGGGACTTAGAGATTTGGCACAAGAGAGTGGGGCATGTAAATTTGCAGAGGTTGCAGACCATGCAGAAGAAGCAGCTGGTAACAGGGTTACCTAGATTCCAATATTCAGATATTGGTCATGTATGCAAGGCTTGCCAATTTGGTAAGCAGTCATGATTGCCGTTTGTCAGACATGTAAGACAGAGTACACAACCACTGCAGTTAGTGCACTCTGATGTTTGGGGACCAGCTCATAATGCATCTATGGGGGGTTCCAGATACTATGTATCTTTCATTGATGACTACAGTCGATATACCTGGCTTTACATATTGAAAACAAAAGATGAGGTCTTTGCTATTTTTTAGAAATTTAAAGCACAGGTTGAGAAGGAATTTGAGTGTTTTATCTCTTGCTTGAGATCTGATAGCGGTGGGGAGTATGTCTCCAATGCATTTGCTGATTTTTTAGCTGAAAATGGCATTCGTAGGCAGCTAACCTGCAGCTACACTCCGTAGCAAAACGGAGTAGCTGAAAGGAAGAACAGGGTTCTGATGGAAGCTGCTAGGGCCATGATGAATGAGAAGCATATGCCGCTTTACTATTGGGCAGAGGCTGTTGTGACAGTCGCATATATTCTGAACATGACTCCCGCTGCAGGCATTCATGACATGACTCTGTTTGAGAGGCTCTATGGCTATAAGCCGGATGTAAGACACATGAAGGTCTTTGGCTGTCTTGCTTATGTGCACATTCCAGATGAGAAAAGGAAAAGGATGGATCCCAAAGCGCATAAGAGTGTGTTCATTGGATACTCACAGGAGAAGAAGGCATACAAATGTTATGATCCCTCTACTAGGGAGACTTTGGTAAGCAGGGATGTCATCTTTGATGAGTTGGGCTCTTGGTATGTATCACCAGTTGCAGTGCCATCTGATATGCCTTCCACTCATGTCTCTACAGTTGATTTGCAGCAAAGCACTGCTATGACAGGACCTATCAGTCAGACAGTATCCCCATGGACAGGGAGAATGACGAGCTCACCGTCCACTGACACGGGTATGTCAGTGAGGGGGAGACATGATGTCTTGGATAGCAAAGGAAAAGAGAAAGTTATTGAGGATGCATCTGGTATGATGACACCTAGCAGAATAACTTCGGGCTATGAGTCTAGTGATACTTTAGACAACGAACTTGGTATTCCGACTATCTATACACCTGGCACAAGGCAGAACAGGTATATTCCGCCTCATGAGAGAGGTGAATCGAGTAGTGCACCACAGCTTAAACGATTGCAGAGGGTCAGATACCCTGTTGACAGGTTGACGTACTCTGGTTATTCTGCAAAGCATTATGCATACATGACAAAAGTGATGGAGATCAAAGAACCAGGTACTTATGTTGAAGCAGCAAAGGATGAAAATTGGTGCATGGCTATGGATGAAGAGATGAAAGCCTTGGCTGAAAATCAGACTTGGGATTTGGTACCACTGCCTGAAGGGAAAAAGCCTGTTGGCTGCAAATGGGTTTATAAAATCAAATGTAAGTCTGATGGCAGTGTGGAAAGGTACAAAGCAAGGCTGGTCGCTAAAGGATATGCTCAGCAGTATGGCTTGGATTATGATGAAACATTCAGCCCAGTTGCAAAAATGCCAACCATACGAACTATTATTGCCTTGGCTGCTGCAAAAGGCTGGAAATTGCAGTAGATGGATGTTAAGAATGCATTCCTCAATGGTGATTTAGCAGAGGATGTATACATGGTTCAGCCGGAAGGGTATGAGCACCCTGATTTTCAGCATTATGTGTGCAGGCTGAAAAAGGCACTGTATGGGCTGAAGCAGGCTCCGAGAGCCTGGCATGCTAGGATCAACAGCTACTTGTAGAGTCTTGGATTTGTTGTTGGCAGGGCTGATCACAGCCTGTTTACAAAGAAGGCTTGGTAGTGCTGGTCATATATGTTGATGACCTGATAATCACTGGAGATGATGACATGGCAATTCAGCATGCTATGAAGATGCTGAAATCTGAATTTGACATGAAAGATCTGGGAGATCTAAAGTATTTCTTGGGTATTGAGGTTGTACCAGCTGAAAATGGCTTATGGCTGATGCAGAAGCACTATGCCATGGAAATTCTTAAGAAGTATGGCATGGATGAATGCAAACCACTGGATACACCTCTGGACCAGAATATAAAGCTAGACATGAACACTGGGGCTGAAGTAGAAGATGTGACTATGTACAAGAAGATGGTCGGCAGTCTGATTTACTTGACCATCACTAGGCCTGACTTGAGCTACGCAGTAGGGCTGATAAGCCAGTTTATGCAGAAGCCGAGAAAGCTGCACTTGGATGCAGTTAGACACATCATGAGGTATGTTAAGTCCACTGTAGACTATGGGATGTTCTATGTCAAAGATAAGCCCTTGACACTGATTGGATACACAGATGCAGATTGGGCAGGATGCTCAACTGACAGACGATCTACGAGTGGCTATGCCTTTGGCTTTGGTAGCAGCATGATCAGTTTGAGCAGCAAGAAGCAGCCTACGGTTGCTTTATCTAGTACTGAGGCAGAGTACAGGGGGGCTGCATTGGCAGCATGTGAGATTGCTTGGCTGCTCAAGCTTATGGCTGACTTGGATATTCAGGTTGATGCTCCAGTGAAACTGTTATGTGATAATCTGAGTAGTGTACTCCTGGCCATGAATCCAGTTTACCATGCCAGGACAAAACACATAGAGGTACACTACCACTTTATTCGTGAGATGGTCCTTGCAGGAAAGGTTGATCTTATGCATGTGAGGACTGATGAGCAGGTAGCAGATATCTTTACCAAGTCTCTGGGTAAAGATAAATTCTATAGTTTTAGACAGCTACTTGGAGTACATATGCTGTCTTGAGCTTGAGGGGGAGTGTTAGAATATCAAGCTCATTTGTGTGTGTTGACGGACATGAGCTGGACACAGCTAGTCTAGCCATAGTAGGTAGATACATTAAATAAGTCGGTGCCTTTGGTGTGAATGGTCTTATGACCTTAGGTTGTATTTTCACTATGGAGTGTAGTATGAATAATGGAGTGTGAGAGAGGAAGCTAGTTGCTTCACTCTGTCTAACATCTATCTGCCTCTTTGAATTTGAACAGCTTATACCTACTAACTGAACTGTCTACATTATGCTTGACTTTGTAAACCCACTTACAGGCAATAGCTTTCTTACCCTTAGCTAAGGGTACCAAATCCCAAGTCTTATTGGGTTCTAATGCAGCCATCTCCTCATCCATTGCTGCATCCCAATGAGCATGACCAACAACATCCTCAAAACAAGTGGGCTCAACATCCTCAACTAGTTTCACAATATAAGCATAATGGTGAGCTGCATAACCTTCAAAATCAAATCTTTTAACATGGTATCTGACCCTGCTAGATCTGTGTACCACCGGATCACTCAATGGAGCCTTTACATTACTATGAGCTCTTCGTACACCTTGCATCATGACTGCAGGAATGCCAAGCTCATCATCCAAACTCTCTAAACCACTAGAATCTCCATCAAATCCCAAATGAATGGTAGATGCACATTACCATCCAACACTTTCTTCTTTCATTTGTCCTTCCCTGCAACACTTATAGATCCACCTGAAGATGTGGGGCTACTCCTTAGTCTCCTAGACCAAGGGCTCACTGTAGGTGTAGTACCAGATGATGTTTCTAGTCCACTAAGACTCCGTGATTCTTGGTTATCTTTCTCCGCATAGCTGTCTTGATCATTATCATAATCCAAAACATCACCAACACGTGTATACCAATTTTCCATCTCTTCAAAGATAACATCCCTGCTCACTCTAAACTCACCTATGACAGGGTTATAACAGCGATACCCTTTCTACTCTAAAGAGTATCCAATAAAAACACATTTTTTGGCCTTTGGATCAAGCTTCTTCCGTATCTCATCTGGCACATGAACATATACAACAGAGCCAAATACCTTCAAGTGTGATACATCAGGCTTCTTGCCAGTAAAGCATTCTTCAGGAGTCATCCCATCATGAACTGCAGCTCTGGGAGTTCTGTTCATAATGTAAACAACAGTATGGACAGTCTCAGACAAAAAATATTTGGGCATATTCTTTTTAGCCATTAATGCCTATGCAAATTTTGCAATAGGCCTGTTTTTTCTTTCTGCAATACCATTTTTATGTGGGGTATACCTACAAGTAAGTTGCATCTTTATCCCATGAGTCCTCAAGAAGCCATTAAACTCATTACAGAGGTACTCTCCCCCTCCATCTGATCTCAAGCACTTTACTTTTAAGCATATTTCTGTTTCAACAACTGCCTTAAAAGATTTGAAGTGACCAAACATAACATTTTTTTCCTTCATGAAGTATACCCATAACTTCCTTAAACAATCATCAATAAATGTGACAAAGTATTTGCTACCACCAAGAGATACATTCTGTGTAGGTCCCCAAACATCTATATGCACTACATCAAGTATATTTTTGCTCACTTCTCTATCAGGTGAGAAGGGTTGTCTTGCATGCTTACCAAACTGGCATGCTTCACAGACTTTATGCAATTCTGCAACTCTAAAAGAAGCCAACCCTGTAACCAATCCTTTGGAGTGCATCAATTTCAACCTTTGCACATTTGAATATCCAATACAATTATGCCATATTTCAATATCTACAACTACTCCTTTTCCTTTAACATACATAGCAGCATCCATTGCAAAAATTCCAGCATCTAAAGTGAACATTCGGCCAACTCTACTTCCTTTTTATGGAACCTAGAATGGGCCGGCACTGGCTCGTGCACTAGCCGACACGAACCTCTATCTCACGCGCTCAACAACCCCATGGCCTCGCGGCCAGGAGCATTGATGACACATACATTGCCTTCCTAAATATCTTGCATTTGTATTACGTCGTTTGTAATCCACTCTTCTCTCACCCACTACTCCTCAGAGGGAGTCCCTTACACATTGCCTAATGGCACAAAGCACAGACATAGGGGGTCCTCCAATGGCTGAATGCCGCCACCCCTCTATGACTCTCCTACACCTTGGGGATTGGCCCCTCGATGCGTTGCTCAACATATAAACATTTCATACAAAATTCACTCAAGGTACCATTTAATCGTATACAGGAATGTACCATACTCCTCTTTCCCCTAGACCCCACGACTAGCCTACGGCTTAGGGTGTCCTGTCTCTCACTCAACGTGGGTCAAGATCCTAATGAAAGCAATTGTTGTGCATCTAGGATTTCTGATACCTTTAAATATTTCCATGATTTATACATATTGTGGATGCCAAGTGCTCAAACAATTATGAAATCAATATTGTGCACATGTGGAAAACATCCTTTTAATGATTTTCAACTACCGTTCTTATGCGGCGTTGCACGAACCTAGCATTGAGGAAACCCTCGTGCTACTAGGCTCTTATTTTATAATTATTCACCGACCGATATGGCATGCAAACAAAAACCAGCAATCTTTTCATCATTTAACTCCGCATTTAGACACATTTTAACCACTCTACCCTCCCATCGATCAAATGTTGCATTGTTGTATAGATTTATAAGGCATTTTGCCATCATTTTATGTATAAAGAGCGGGAAAAACACACTAGAACAAGAAGGTGGAGCTGAACTAAGGAAAATCCTCATACTTCAGTCCTCACAAACATTCACAAACATTTTTCTTAATTTTCATTAATTTTTCACATCCAAAATGTATTGTTTTCCTATTTTTTGTGGTTTTTCTCTATTTTCCTTGTATTTTTCCTTATTTTTTGCATTATTTTATTACTGAAAATTCAACATAGGTTATGGGCTGTGGCCCTTAGTTCCTTCTTGCAACAAAAATGAAAATTTAGTTGGTGTTCCTATTCATTCTTCCATTTTATGCCCAAAAACATAATTTCCCCTTGATTTTCCATATTTTACGTGTTTTAGTGTATTATTTTGAGTCACAAGATACATGTTTTTCTGATTTTTTGATTATGATCAACAAGTACTCATGGAAAATAACAACATAAACAATTTTTAGCCCACATGAACAACATTTTATCAATCAAAAGCCATGAAATCTCAAATTTCCTTTGAAAAAATTGAATTACCGCTTATTTATGTGTTTCGGATTTCATGTCCATGGCTGCAAATCTAAAAATCAGCAACAATTCATGCTCATGACAATCACAAGTCACCATTTCCAGCTCGTGGAGCAATCCGATCGATGCCGAACAAGCCTCCACCATTCTTTGTTCTTCCTTTCTCTTCCCACATGAACCCCCCCTTAGAAGAGAGAGAGGGAGGAGAGAGAAATACTGATTTTCTCTCTCCCTCTACAGGCTGCCATTCCTCGCATGGACCGGAGCGATACAGAGCGGAGGATGAGTGCAGTTACTTGCTCAGTTGGTTCCATAGCTTACTTGCAAGCCAGCATGTCGATTTGTGGGGGGGGGCGTTTTTTTCGGTGGCCTGCAACAGCCGCCGCCCCCCCTCAATCACAATTTTTCATGAAGGGGGGGTGCCCCTTCACAAAGGCACCCCTTCCCTTCTCCTTTTTGGGCACCTCCCAATTTTTGACCGGCCTTTTGGCCCTTTTCCCGGCTCCTCTCGCATACGGCGTCCGAATCTCGATCTAAAAATTTATGGGAGCTCGTCTCGGCATCCCGCACTGACTCATAGCTCCACTGACCACCACAGGCGCATGGAAAAATTACTAAAATTTTGCAAGTGTTGCCCGGGTGTCCTTGGAGCACTTTGACGCTTAAAATCGTCCTAGCCGCCGCCTTTGACGTTGAATATTTTCCCCTTGATATTCATAAATTTTAGCTATTTTTAAGCACTTTCTGGCACCAAAATTCCACTCTCATTGGCGACCACGGGATAGGGCGACTCAGCCCGTCAAATCCATGAACATATCTGCACATGAACAACCAAAGAAGCATCAAACTGATACAAAACAAATATAGAATAAAACTCAGTACAATGCTCCCCCTACTCCTGGACAGAACCAAGGCATGACATCCACAAGGAGTAGGCCTAGCATCATCTAATAGAAGATCCGAAGTGAGTCGCTAACCAACTGCTCCAACACAGCCAAACTAAAAAACCTATCAAAGAGGTTGCCCGAAGTGGTGGTCTGAACTACCCACCAACGAAAGACAACACAACTAGGAGCTCCTACAAGGCAAGGACTCCTATAGCCTGATCAAGGAGTATTTTCTTTCAGTACATTTCTTCTTTTAGGGTTTTTATTTTATAAACATACTTGGGCATGTAAAAAGGAGGGAGCTGAGCGTAGTGACCCAAGGAGAACAGGGCATTGGCCTCAGGACCTGTCTCGGCACCCAAGAACCTACCAAGCCCTCGCAAGGCGATACTGAATCCTTTTCTAACGCTCACTTTTATTTTCGCTCCAACCGTCCTTGTATTGTTATTCATTTTTTTTTTCTAGCAAGAAGCCACCCCTAGGAAGACAAGGTATCAGCCCCGGGTCTGACTCGTCCCCAGGAACCTACCAGGCCTTCGCAAGGCGATGATCAACTACTTGTACATTTTCATTTCTTTTCTTTTCTTTGATAGGGGTTAGAACCTCTTTTTACACACCTTCGTATTTATATTCATCTTGTAGGATGTACAGGGTTTCTTGGCATCATCATTATTATCTTATTGCAGGCTTCTCTAACTGCCTCACTACTAACAAGAACTCCTAGAACGGCTGCCTAGCAGGCTAGCAGAACAAGGCCAGTAGGAATTCCTTCTAAAAGAGGTCTTTCGATGCCTGACAATGTCTTTACAGGAGGCAATGACTACTCTCACCTCCCTCAAACATACTTAGCTTGAACTTGAGACTTCATGCCTTGGTTGCCGGTCCCCAACAAAAATGTATCCTCTTGACAAGTACAAATACACATATAACACGAAAGAAAGGTACTCGTAAAGGAGAGGTATCACCTGGATTGGCCACAATAAGCTTCCATCGTAGCAAAGGCTCCTCCGGGCTCCACCAAATTCCACGAATCACAAAACCTCTCTAGCACAACACTTGACACAAAAACCCAATTAAACGCACCCGCACTAGACAGGGAAATGGCCCTCTTGGCCTAATGAAATAAAAACACTTCACTACAAAACTGAATCGGCCCTCTTGGCCTAATGAAATAAAACACTACTACGCATAGTATCCTCCTGGAAACAACTATAATAGACATCAAAGCATACCATTCCCAAGGGAACAGAGGCTCGTAGCCCTAAACTAGATGCATTAAATTATGACCCATCCCTCCTGCGTATATTGCAAGAGGTGTTCGCATCACATGTCATCTAATCAGTCTGTGGGTCCAAGATAATAAAGGCAGATGAGTCTCGCCTACCCTCTACATCACCCAGATCAACCATCGTCTACCAAAGAGGGCATGTTCAGAAAGCATACCCCACAACCGACCAGGTCCTGTATCACCATCAATAGATATATCGGGACAAGGGCCACAATTAAAGAAGAGGTCTTCTTCATACGCAAAATTAGCCAATGAGTCGGCAAACTGATTCCAGTTTCGTGGAATCAAATGAAAAGACACTCGATCAAATTCGTCTAGCAGGGCTATGGCAGTATGATGGTACATGCAAAGGATGGGGTTTCGTATCATGTATGTCCCATTGAGTTGATTTAAAACCAACTGAGAGTCCCCTTTCACCAATAACTGGCGGATACCACCCTTCTTTGCAATATTCAAACCCATAATCAGGGCTTTGTATTCTGCCATATTATTGGTAAAATTCACCCTGAGATAAGCAGCTAACTTCATGACAATGCATCATCGGGGGTCTCGGATGACAACTCCTACACTTCCTTTTTTGCATGGACCCCTGGATGCCCCATCAAAGTACAAGGTGTACGCCCATAAAGGGTTTACATATCCCACCATCCGGAACTCTACTCGTAATTATGGTAATAGAAATTCAGCATACCAACGGGTGGACTGTAGGCTCCATCCCTCCATCCTCATTGAATTCAACAGGGATGCTCGTCAAAATTTGTAGGTAGTGATGGTAGAAGACCTTGATCTCCCAAATAAATGTCCCGCCTTCTTACTCAGTTCACCTTGTATCCTTTGCTCCACCAAATGAGCTTTCCCTGATGATACCTCTGTTCTAAATATGGGTGTTCTAAATAAGGGATTAGACGACCCATCAACCTCTATCACGATTTCCTTGCAGATATTTGATCGATCTCGCCTAGGCCTGCAAGGCAGTCATAGTATTAGTGCAATCAGAAATAATAAGGTTTATTCTTATTAAGATTAACCTTATTTTTAAATTCTATCCCCTCAAGGTCAGCTAACAAGATTGTGGATTTATTCTTTCCTATTCTAACGATCCTATAGGGCCCGTCCCATTTGGGCTCTAGCTTGCCTGGAAATAATTCACGTCGTGCATCATAATACAGAACAAGCTATCGTTTCTTGAAGGTGTATTTCTTGGCTTTAAGGTCGTGTAGCTGCTTCATTCGGTGCTTCGCCACTTCTTGGTGCAATAAGCTCTGCAGCTTAAGCTCATCTAAATGTGCCAGTGTCGTCAAGCGCTCAAAAAATGCGTCTTCATCACTCAAAGAATGATTGATGGCAAACCGAATAGTCGGCAGCTCAATCTCTAAAGGCAAGACACACTCCTGCCCATATACTAACTTGAACGGGGTATGGCCAATGGCTCGTTTGAAGGTCGTATTATAGGCCCACACTGCCACGTAGAACTTTTTATCCCAATCCCGTTTCTTTTCTGATACAATTTTGGAGAGAATGCCCACAAGCTGCTTGTTGGTGCTTTCAACTTGCCCATTGGCTTGCGGGTTATATGGGGTTGTCTTGTTATGCTTGATTTGCCAAGTTTCTGTCAAACTTTTGATCACCTTATTCAGGAAATGGGTTCCGTGGTCCAACACTAATTCTTTCGGCGGACCAAAACGGCATATTATCTCCTCTAAAAGGAAACTAGCAATTTCTTTAGCATCATCTTTCCTTGTTGCACGTGCTTCTGACCACTTTGTGAAGTAGTCAGTTGCTACAATGATATACCTCTTTTGCGCAGTCAACGACGAAGTAATAGGACCCACAAAGTCTATTCCCCACTTCTCAAATGGAAGTATCACCATAATAGGGGTGAGTGGTCGTTTCCTATTATCTCGACTATCATGTCGTTGACAAATATCGCATCTCTTAACTTATGCAAACGCATCCTGGAAGATGGCAGGGCACCAATAACCTGCTCTTAAAGCCTTTTGTGCTGTAAGCCGTCCAGCAAAATGGCCTCCGCAAGCAAAATCATGGCACTCTTCCAAAATGAATGGCACCTCGTCCAGCAACACACATCGGCGATAGATGTCATCAACCCCTTGCCGATATAAGGTACCTGCGATCAAGGCAAACTTCAACGCTTGCTGCTTAATTTTCCTTCTCTCAGCTTTAGATAATTCGGATCTCGCCTCTCCCGTCAATAAATAATGCGTTATTACAGCGTACCAGGAGGGAATAAATGCCGTATCTATTTTAAATAACAACTCCATGTCACTACCTTCAGCCACAGATTCTTTCGGCTCCCCAAAGTCCACAATACATTCCATGATGCCTTGCAACCTTGGTGGCTTACTACGGATTTCATAATCAAATTCCTGCAAAGTGATCAACCACTTTGCTAGACGATCAGGCGGCTGTAGCTTATTCATCAATAATCGAAGTCCCTCCGCCTTCGTATAAAGCACGACTTTCTCATAGAGAATATAATGCCTGAATTTATTGGTCCCAAAGACCATTGCTAGACACAACTTCTCCATGTAGGTATAGTTGATCTCTGAAATGCCTAGTTTTCGACTAGCAAAGGCTATCGGATGATACCACTTCTCTTCCCAAATTTGGGCTAAATAGCAGCTGATACTATACATGGTGGTTGCTGAGAATATATAGAACACCTCACCTCTTTTAGGTGCTTTTAAAACGGGAGTTCTTGCTAGCTCCTGTTTCACATCCTCGAATGCTACCTTACAAGGGTCACCCCATACAAACGAACAGCTAAAGGACAATAAATTTGTAAGCGGCAACGTTCTTTCTGCCAAGGCACTTATGAATCTACGCTAATAACCAACCGAAGACAGAAAGCTATGAACTTCTTTCGGAGTGCGTGGTGGACCCATGGCAACTATAACTTTGACCTTCTCGGGGTCTGTCGCGCAATTCCTACCGAACTGACCACATGACCCAGCAATAGCCCATAAGGTACTCCAAAAACACTCTTCCGTGGGTTTAGAGCGATACAAAATTGTCTACAGTGCTCAAAGCATTTTCTTAAAATGATTAACTTCCTTCCTCTCACGGTGGCAGCCCCTAAGTCATCAATAAACACCTTCAACTCTTCAGGGGATATGTCACCAAATGTCTTATCTGTTGTTCGTTGCCACAAACCAGGCGCATTGCATAAACCAAAGGCCATCACATGGTATGCAAAAGTACCAAATACAGTAATAAAAGTTATTTTCAACTTGTCCTCTTCTGCAATTGCCATCTGGTTGTATCCTGCAAAGCAATCCATAAACGAATATATCTCCCTACCCGCTAATTGATCCAAAATTTGGTCAATAAATGGCAACGGGTAGTAGTCCTTAACTGTTTGCTTATTCAGCTCCGTAAAGTCTACACATAATCGGATTTGATTATTATTCTTCTTTCTGATCACAACTGGCGAACACCATTCCGTGTGTTGCACAGGAAAAATCAAACGTGCTTTCCAAAGCTTCTGTAACTCTTCAAACAGCCCGTCCCTCAGTTCGAAAGGCATACGCCTTACTTTCTATCGTACAGGACGACTACCCTCTTTCAACGGAATTGTATGAACAGCAAGACTAGGAGGAATGCCTCTCAGCTCATCATAACTCCAGGCAAAGATATCACGGAATTCCTGAATCAAGGCCACATAGTCCTCCCTTTCTGCTGTGCTGAGCATAGAACCTAATTTGATTGGCCGTGAATCATCAGGCGTACCAAGGTCTAGCTCGATAACATCTGCATCTCTTATACGATCTTGGCCCTCTATCGGCTCGTTCAAAGTGATCTGATAGATGTCTTCCGTGGTGGATCCCTCTTTGGACTCATCACTCGACGATGTCTCACTAGCAGATAAATCTTCTAATGTCTCCAATTCTGTAGAAGATAGGGGAGCTCTCTCACTCTGCGGGGACTCAGGATAAGCATCAACCACCACACGCTGGGCACCTCTGCCGAATATTAGTCGACCGGCGGGTATATCTACTTGGCAGTCCGCTTGCAAGATCCAAGGTCGTCCGAGTAATACTTGGTAACTTGGACGCCCTGCAAAACGAATCACCCTAAAGTCCAATAGGCATTCTACATTTGCAACAGTGACATGGACCTTAGTAATGCAGCTTTTCGACTGTCTCAAACTATCATCTGCCATTCTCAGAATTGTGGAGGTATCTTTTTGGATCGCAAGACCCAACCTTTCCATCAGTTCAGAACTCATAATGTTAACAGATGATCCCGTGTCGACAATGGCATAATCTACTAATATCCCATCGACATAGGCTGCAACCCTTGGGCAATGCTTCTCAGCATGCTCGAACCAGTCATCACCAACTCGCGCAATACCCAAAGGTTCTACGATATACCCAGTATGTAGGATCTTTCTAAATTCCTTGCGTACTCCTAGGGAAAGCTTAATAAGCTGTAAAAGATTCACATCCGGCTTGACTTCGCAAAGAGAGCTCGCCAAATCGAAATCATGATAGTTTGATAGAGCTCGCTTTTCATGCCAAACCATCCGCTCTTTAGGTCGTTGAACCGGCTTTATTGCCTCTTTCTTAACTTTCACCTTCTTCTTTGGTGATTCCTTATCGGCTTTACTTTCTACGGGCTTCAAAGGTCCCCCTTCCATAGCAGGATCCAAAACTTGCGTTCCTTTGTCGCCTTGTTTAGGGTTTTCGTCCGACCTTGTCGGCTTCTGTACCCTTTTGACCTCTTGTAAGAACAAATCGCAGATAAGAGGTTTCAGCATCATTAATGCGTACAGCCTCAATCAAACTAACCCCACTACCATTGGGTAGCTCCTCCACTGTAGTCTTTGGTCATTGAAGTATTTTTTTAGGCCCGTCTTCTCGCTGGGAATCATTTCCTTGCACATGATGATTAATAGGCCCTGGTTGCCGACTACCTCACTGGAGGGAACTAATCTTACTCCAGCAAGTAGCTGCTAAATGGCTGGATTTTCCACAGATGTTGCACTTAACATTTGGGCAATTTCTTGGATAGTGCTACCCACCACACCATTTGCAACTAAACCTCGAAGGTGCACCCTCATCTGGGTATCTACTTTCTATCAAATTTTGTTGTTTTTTAAGGAAGTTGACATCAACGGCTATTTGCCGATACTGCTCTGTAATCATGTCGGTATAATGCTTCACCTCGCCAAGAACATTGGAAGCGCTCGACTCATAGCCTTGGTCATTACCATGTCGTTCCATCGGCCTAACAATTCGATTAGGCACTGGTTGTTGAGCCACAGGCATGGTGTTAGAATTGACTGCCTCGCCTCCACCATTTGGAGCCATTTGACTGCCCGTAGGCATCGACATGCTAGGGGGAGCTGGTAATAAAGGGACATTCTGCATCATGCTCCCTCTCCCATTAGGGTTAGCTATCGCTATCCCTTGGCCACTACTGCCATTGGCCATCGCCACATTCTTTCCCAATATTAAACCCATATCCGAATTGCCTCGAGAAGCATAGGCTGCTTGTAGTCGGGATTCCACCTCTTGTGCTCGTGTAATGGCAGTATCCATATCCCCCAAGGGGACCCTACTCAACTGCAATTGGATATTAAAGTCCAAACCATGTAGGAAATATTGCAATTGGGCAGCTGCGAGGATAGGAATAGAGGTGTCCAACTTACAGAAAACCTCTTTTATTTTCTTGGCATAAGCACGAATATCCTCATGTGGTTCTTGGAGGGTCACATTGAGTACACACAACCAATATTGCCCACTCCTTTCAGGGGCAAACTCCCTTCGAAAAGCTCCATAAAATGAATCAATATTCAATATGGTTCCGGCTTCTAAACCATGATACCATATAGCGGCTCTTCCTTTGAGAGTCATATTGAAGAACATCATTAAATGTCCTTCTTCTTAGATATGACAGTTAAACATCAGCTTTTGAAACTCCCTAATGTGGAGTTCCGCATCTTCCTCAACTAACCCATTAAAAATGGGTAGCGGATAACCTAGAGCCGGCAAATCTGTCATTCCTGCAGGAATTGCAATAGGCTGCGCCATAACAAAAATTGGATTTGCACTAGCAATAGGGGACGGTGAGGTTGCACCTCCCGCACTTGATGTAGACTGGCTTATGGAAGAAAGGGGAGCACTAGAGCTTCCACCTTCTCCTAACTTACTGCTTGTGGCCCCAAGACCACTAGATCCACTCCCTCGTAAGGGTTCAGCACCGCTACGCTTATGGGAATATCTCCTAAAAATTTCAGCACGTCGCCTACCTCTTTCGTCTCTCTCTTGCTTTTGGATTTCTGCTAGACGATGCTTATCGATAAATAACTGATCAATCACAATATCCTTTGGCATAAACTGCTAGTTGGTCCCTAGACAACCAGGATTCGAGGACCGCCACTTTTAAGTGGCTCCCGGCAGACGCACCACTGATGGCCGGCACTGGCTCATGCACTAGCCAGACCTCTATCTCACGCGCTCAACAATCCCACGGCCTCGCGGCCAGGAGCGCTGATGACACATGCATTGCCTTCCTAGACATCTTGCGTTTGTGTTACGTCGTTTGTAGTCCACTCTCCTCTCACCCACTCCTCCTTAGAGGGAGTCCCTTACACATTGCCTAATGGCACGAAGCACAGACATAGGGGGTCCTCCAACGGCTGAATGCCGCCACCCCTCTGTGACTCTCCTACACCTTGGTGATTCGCCCCTCGATGCGCCGCTCAACATATAAACATTTCGTACAAAATCCACTCAAGGTACCATTTAATCGTATACAGGAATGTACCATTGTCCTTACTCCTCTTTCCCCTAGACCCCACGACTAGCCTACGGCTTAGGGTGTCCTGTCTCTCACTCAACGTGGGTCAAGGTCCTAATGAAAGCAATTACTGTGCATCCAGGATTTCTGATACCTTTAAATATTTCCATGATTTATGCATATTGTGGATGCCAAGTGCTCAAACAATTATGAAATCAATATTGTGCACATGTGGAAAACATCATTTCAATGAGTTTCAACTACCGAACCTAGCACCGAGGAAACCCTCGTGCTACTAGGCTCTTATTTTATAATTATTCACCGACCTATATGGCATACAAATAAAAACCAGCAATCTTTTCATCATTTTACTCCACATTTAGACACATTTTAACTACTCTACCCTCCCATCGATCAAATGTTGCATTGTTGTATAGATTTATAAGGCATTTTGCCATCATTTTATGTATAAAGAGCGGGAAAAACACACTAGAACAAGAAGGTGGGGCTGAACTAAGGCAAATCCTCATGCTTCAGTCCCCACAAACATTCACAAACATTGTTCTGAATTTTCATTAATTTTCTGCACGCAAAATGTATTTTTTCCCTATTTTTTGTGGTTTTTCTCTATTTTCCTTGTATTTTTCCTTATTTTTTGCTTTATTTTATTACTGAAAATTCAAAATAGGTTATGGGCTGTGGCCCTTAGTTCCTTCTTGCAACAAAAATGAAAATTTAGTTGGTGTTCCTATTCATTCTTCCATTTTTATGCCCAAAAATATCATTTCCCCTTGATTTTTCATATTTTACGTGTTTTGGTGTATTATTTTGAGTCACAAGATACATGTTTTTCTGATTTTCTGATTATGATCAACAAGTACTCATGGAAAACAGCAACATAAACAATTTTTAGCCCACATGAACAACATTTTATCAATCAAAAGCCATGAAATCTCAAATTTTCTTTAAAAATTTTGAAATACCGCTTATTTGCGTGTTTCGGGTTTCATATCCATGGCTGCAAATCTGAAAATCAGTAGTACTTCATGCTCATGACAATCACAAGTCACCATTTCCAGCCCGTGGAGCAATCCGATCGATGCCGGACAAGCCTCCACCATTCTTTCTTATTCCTTTCTCTTCCCACATGAACCCCCTCTTAGAAGAGAGAGGGAGGAGAGAGAAAGACTGATTTTCTCTCTCCCTCTACAGGCTGCCATTCCTCGCGTGGACCGGAGCGATACGGAGCGGAGGATGAGTGCAGTTGCCTGCTGCAGTTGGTTCCATAGCTTGCAAGCCAGCATGTCGATTTGGGGGGAGGGGGGTTTTCGGCGGCCTGCAACAGCCGCCGCCCCCCCTCAATCACGTTTTTTCATAAAGGGGGGGTGCCCCTTCACAAAGGCACCCCTTCCCTTCTCCTTTTTGGGCACCTCCCAATTTTTGACCGGCCTTTTGGCCCTTTTCCCGGCTCCTCTCGCATACGGCGTCCGAATCTCGATCTGAAAATTTCTGGGAGCTCGTCTCGGCATCCCGCACTGACTCATAGCTCCATTGACCGCCATAGGTGCATGAAAAAATTACTAAAAATCTGCAAGTGTTGCTCGGGCGTCCTTAGAGCACTTTGATGCTTAAAATCATCCTAGGTCGAGCCGCCGCCTTTGACGTTGAATATTTTTCCCTTGATATTCATAATTTTTAGCTATTTTTAAGCACTTTCCGGCACCAAAATTCCGCTCTCACCTTTTGCAACCAACCTGCACTTATGATTAAAGTCTTCTACAAAACAACCTTTTGCATTGAATCAGACCTACAACCCCTGCTCTACCATTTGGCAACAAACACTAGATTCTTTGTAATTGATGGCACATGTAATACATCTATCAGACTCTTTGTCTTGCCATCATATAAGGACAAGGGAACCTTTCCAATGTGTGAAATTGGGTGGCATGAATCATCACCCGCCGTCTGCACATAACCTGGGTTTTGTAAGTCCTTCATCTCTCCAAACCATTCAACATGACTGGTCATGTAATTAGATGTGCTTGAATCGACATACCATACATCATCATGTATCCCCTTTCCTGTAATTGCATTCATCATATGCTGCATAACAAACAAACGCTCATTTTTATCTTCATTCTATCGTGAAGACGATGCCTAATTTCCTTGCTGCAATTTACCACTGTGAATATCATCCTTCTTTGCATAGCGATGGGCTGTAATATAGCCTGTTGTGCCACAATAATGGCAAACAATATTAGAATTTCTAGAGTCTTTGTTCTGCCATCCACCTCTTCCTCTAGAGCCACCCCTGCCTCTAAAGTTTCCTCTGCCTCCAAAAAGCTGCATTTCACCAAACTGTTGATTGAACCTGTTTTGTTGGTTATCGCCAACACGTCCCATACCACAGCCTCTCGAAGAGAATCTACAACGTCCCCTTCCTAAACTCGAGTAAAATGCTTGGACCTATTCACCATTTCTTCCAAAAAAATCACCCTGCATATTGATCTCTTCAATAATCGTGAGAGAGATCAGCTCATCAAAATCTGGAAATGGCTTCCATACATATACTAAAGTAACAAATGATTTCCATGCCTTCTCATTGTTATGGCTACTCAGAGTGGATGAAACCAAATCATCATTATCCAGCATTGTATCAATCGTTGCTAAAGCATCTGCAATGCTCCTCACCTTCAATACATACTCAGTGACAAATATTTTTCCTTTCTTCAAGGCATTCAACTCTTGCTTGAGTTGAATCTTTCGTGCCTTTGTATTTAATGAAAACATGTTCTCAAAAATTATCCAAGCTGCATGTGAAGTTTCTACATTCCTGATATGTCCCAGCAAAGTATTATCAATGACTGCAGATAGGCAGTACATCACCTTTTTGTCTTTCACATTCCACTCTTTCCATGCTTTTAACTCATCTACAGCAGTCGGAGGGATACCCAGCTTTGGCTCCTTTTCTTCACCTGAAACTAATTCATAAAGGCCCTTTCCAATGAGGAAGTTTGTCACACAGAACTTCCATGAACTAAAACTAATAAGTGATAAGTCAGTGGCCATGTGAGTATCATAATGACCACCAATGTGCTAAGTGTAGACGTGTGGACCCATCTTGCCAGGCAGTCCATCATCAATGGCCGCTTGCCATCTCAACAATCTTGACAATCCTTCCATTCATGATCTTGACTATCACACAACATGCAACAATGGACAAAATCATTCCTCGAAGAATTTATTTGAGTAAAAGAAGTTGGACTGAAATTGAAGCTAGAATAAGTGGCTGTTGCTCCATTCTGGTCATCTTGATTTGTAGGTCTTTTAAGTTCTTTAAAATATCCTCCATCATATCTTGGACAGTCAGTTTTATAGATGGTATAACAACTGTAGCAGGAATAGGCGTAGGCGTAGGCATAGACACAAGGGATGAGAAATAGGAGAAGTAGTGGATGGTGCAATAGAAGTAATAGAAGTCATGGAAGGAGAAGACATTACTGATGGTGGTGACTACATTCCATTCTGCAAGCAAGCCTTCCATCTGTACCTCTTTGTTAGAGTAGAATCCGCATCGACAACATCTTACTAATCCATCTTCAATCCCATAGGCTATGTATAGTCTTCTAACAACTCTCCCAACTAATCTTAAAGTGCAGGATCACCCACCTGCAAGAATAACTTCACTTTCTCCAAGTTCAGAGCTCTTTGCTCTAGTATATTCAACTGGTTGTATTTCTCTTCAAACTCTTGCAACAACTCAAAAGCAACAAGATCTTTGTTGGGTTAATAGACCCACTCTTTGAATGTCTTCCATGTAGCAATACTGTTGAGAATCAGCAATCACACTCAAACAGCCTCTTTGTATGGAGTCTCAGGGTCAAGGACATGCAGGGTGACTTATCCCATATGCACAATGGTGCCTACTACAGTTTCCTACTTTCCTATAAAGCATTGTACTTGCTTTCTTTCTTAATGCAATGATAGTACTCTTTTCATTTAAGTAAAGTGTCAATGTCATTGTCCACATACACAAGATTGTGTTTATGAGTCCAAGTCTCAATCTTGGAACCTAATTCACTTGTGTAACAAATAGTGTCCAGTCCATCATGAGTCTACACTTCTCCTTCCATCCTCCATAGCTTCCGGTTATGCCATGCTCTAGATCCCGCATTTGTAACATGGTATCAGAGTGCAGCTAAGCATGGCTTAGCATGTTTCAGGTCCTCTCTCTGCTCCCTCAGTCTCTCATAATCTCTATCCAGCTCAGCTCAAGTGTTTGACTTAATCTCCAACTCCATTTTCACTCTCTATCCCTTGGCAGCCATAGCCAACCTGCAACCTACCTCTGTTGGAGGAGCTGGATCTCCACTTACAGGCCATATCTTCACTTGCTTCCTTCTGGGAAAGTGTTCCCCTACTTCCAGAGCTTCTTCTTGACACATCAATCACTGACATTGGGCTCCTATAGCTTTAGCATTGTCATTCTTCTGTGGATCTGTCCTGTGGCCACCATAGCCAGCCTGGACATACCTCTGATAGAGGGCTGAGATCTCCCTCTACAGACCTTATCTCCTCACACTTTCTTCTGAGAATATCTTCTACAGTTCTAGGCGCAACTTCCCAGCATGAAAAACGTCAACATTGTGCGCAGTACGGCGTGCCATTGCTGATCTCCCCAATCTGGCGCAGTTTTTCGCAGCTGCCTAAACGACCTGCTGTAGCTCAGCATAGGGGCAGCCATTGAAGGGGCTTTTATGGGGCTTTAGTAGGCCATATAGTGGGCCAACTCCAGCTAAGAGGGTTCTTAAAAATTTTACTCCTACGTGCTGCTACATTGAAAAGAACAGTCGGATCTAGGAACCCTAAACTCAGGCAGCCATAGCTTGGAGCTTCAAGCTCAGAAATTCATCAGTTACTCTCTCCTCAGGACTCAAACAAAGCTCTTGCCACTCAGATCTGACTAAACACTGAAGATTCTAACAAGGATTACTCATCAAATCACATCAAGGAGGGGAGATTTGTGCTTGGAAGATTTGAAAAAGTTGAAGAAATCAAGCAGCTCAAGCAACAACCACATCAAGCTCCTCTTCCAACTCATACTTCTCACTCAACTGAAGGTTTTTCTACACTTATCTACTCCAAAACTCAGTCTTCAGCAAGAAATCAACAAGAAGAAGGTTCAAGAAGATCCAGCATCAACATCAGGCTCATCAAGAACAGTATCTATTGATACTTATCAAGTGTTATTTGACACTATTTTTCTTGTATCCTTTGATACACTTGAGTACAACACTCTTACTGATTTAACTCAGATCTGAAGGCATCAACATCAAATCAAGAAGGGGAAGATCACTTGGAGTAAAAGACTTCTGCAGATTTGGTATTCATTGACACTAAGTTAGTGCTTTTTAGCACTTGTGTCTCTCAATCAATTCTTATGTTGCTGAAATCTAATAAAGTCTGAAGTTGATTTGCTACTGTTCCCATAAATCTAACATGGGCAAAGACTCGCCAAATGCTCGATTCAAAGGAGTCGGATTCCACACTTGGCAAACCCGCATCAAGCTCATCCTGATGAAGAAGGGTCTCTGGGCCATCACAAATGGCAAAGAGAAGAAACCGAGGGACGCGGACCTTGCAACTACTTGGCAAAAGAATGATGACAGAGCCCAGGCCATTATCAAATTGGAGCTAGATGAAAGTTATATCCATCACGTGGATAACTGTGAGACCTCACAGGATACATGGAAAAGACTTGACACCCTGTTCGGTGCACAATCTAAATCATCAAAGTATGGTCTCCTAATTGAATTCTTCAGGCTTGAAATGAAGTCCAGCACATCACTTGCCACACATCTTAATTACATGGAAGGACTCCTAACCCAACTTGCAGGAATCAACATTAAAATGGATGAAGATGTTTGCATCGGTGTTCTACTTAAGAGCTTGCCTCCTGAATATAATAACGTATCAACAACTTTAATCAACATGCCAAATCCTGAACTTGTTGATATCCAGGCATCACTGTTAGAAGAAGAAAAGAAGCTAAAAACTAAAGAAGAACCAAGTACCTCTAGAGATGAGCATGCATTATATGTTGGCAACAGGTACAAAGGCAAGAAAGATCAGCTCTTTTGTGACTTCTGCAAAAGGACCGGACACACCGAGAAGTTCTGCCACGCAAGAAAGAGATCCCAAAAGGCCTATCTAGTCGCAGTCAAAGAAGAAGAAGAAAATGAAGCAAAGGCAGAAGAAGATGAAGATCACCAGGATCGGAAGGACAAGACTCATCAGTCCTTGTACTCTCATAATTCTGATAGATTGTTTTAATAGCCTTGTATTTTTCCTTGCCCTAATGCTTCCTGCCATAAGCTATGTAAACTCCTTATGTAACTTAGCATTACAGTCCCTGTACACTTTGTGAGGCCCCTGTTACAGCCTCTGGATGTCCACCATGTTTATGGTACCCACACTTAGCTTTTTCTGCGACAGCCTCTGGTGTTTTGCCATGTCTGTGGTATACCCACACTTTGCAGGTGGTTCTCATTACAGCCTCTACACACTTTGTGCCGTTCCTAGTTGTGATTGAGGAGGGGTGTTGAGAATCAGCAATCACACTCAAACAGCCTCTTTGTATGGAGTCTCAGGGTCAAGGACATGCAGGGTGACTTATCCCATATGCACAATGGTGCCTACTACAGTTTCCTACTTTCCTATAAAGCATTGTACTTGCTTTCTTTCTTAATGCAATGATAGTACTCTTTTCATTTAAGTAAAGTGTCAATGTCATTGTCCACATACATAAGATTGTGTTTATGAGTCCAAGTCTCAATCTTGGAACCTAATTCACTTGTGTAACAAACAGTGTCCAGTCCATCATGAGTCTACACTTCTCCTTCCATCCTCCATAGCTTCCGATTATGCCATGCTCTAGATCCCGCATTTGTAACAAATACCATAATCCTCCACAAAATATTCATCTTTGAGCCCTTTCTTGAAAACATTGCATTTAGAACTTTGCACAAACAAATTTGTCACTCTAACCCGCAAAGCAGACATGACAAGCCATAAGAAATAGTTGCTCCAATTGGTTGGAACTCCGAAGAAGCACATCTAGATTTCAAAGGCTTTAATGTAGGCTGAAACATTCCAACCATCAAATAATTTGTGCTCACTAACCACAGCCTCGATTGCCTTGGTCGCACCATGTGTATGCTCTTGTTCTTGATGCAACAGTCATTGATACAACTGATGTGTTGGAAACTACGAGGAAGACGAGTGACAAAAGGAAGAGAGGAGAGAAGAGAGATATGAGACATCGGAAGTGGAACCCCAGAAGTGTGTCAACTGAGCACACATGATAGGAATATATAGAGGGGACCTGGGGTGCTATAAATAGATAGACTATATATAGCTAACACCCCCTCTCAAATAAAGGTCCCTTACTATGGATGGAAAAACCCTTGGGGGGCTCAAGGGAAAAACCCACATATCCATATAGGCCTACCATTGTATTAATATTCAAAATATAAAATTACAAAGTTGAACTTATAGGCATCAAAGGAGCTGCATCACTCGTGAATTATAATATCAACGGAGAAGGAGGGACATCCCTGAGGAGCTACATCACTCTTGAATTACAACAGCCTATTCAGAGGCATCAAAAGAACTTTATCACTCCTAAATATACAATATGTAAAATAAGGATAAGCAATATCACTGCAAAAGATAAAATCTCCAAGAGATTCCTTCAATTGAACTTGGGATGTAATCAGTATATTTGTCACATCAAAACTTAAAGAAAAATGTTACAATGACATTAGAACAACACAAGGTCTATAGAGATGGTTCGCGATGCCTCTCTATAGACAACATAACACATGTGGGGCCCCATGAATAGAATATAAATAAAACAATTTGTCATCAGCTGGAATATAGATGCTCATCAGTTGGAAAGAATATAAACGAAATAATGTGTCAGTAGCTGGAATATACACCCTCATTAGGTGGAAAGAATATAAACGAAATAATGTGTCATCAGCTGGAATATAGACCCTCATCAGCTGGAAAAAATATAAAAATAATAATATGTCATCAGCTCGAATGTAGAACCTCATCACATGGAAAGAATATAAACGAAATAATGTGTCATCAGTTAGAATATAGATGCTCATCCATGGCAGGCAAGAGCCACACCAACATTTTTCCATGTAGAGATAGGATAGCTCACAAGCCAAATGAACAACAATTGATCCTCATCAGCTAGAAAGAATATAAACGAAATAATGAAGAGCCACACCAACATTTTTCCATGTACAGATAGGATAGCTCACAAGCAAAATGAACAGCAGAGCTTGATCCTCATTAGTTGGAAAGAATATAAATGAAATAATGTGTCATTAGCTAGAATATAGACGCTCATCAATGGCAGGCAAGAGCCACACCAACATTTTTTCATGTACAGATAGGATAGCTCACAAGACAAATGAACAGCAGAGCTTGATTGCAGCAGGACTCTCCTCCTTGGTGACCCTGCCAAGAAGGACAACTGAATGTTCAAGTGAGCAAGAGCCCGAGCTTAGAGGCCCTTGCTGTTTCCAACCGTTCATTGTTTTCCATAGACCTCTACATGTTCTGTCCAGCCTTTTGAGTCTTTTTGCTCAAAGTGGTGCTTTTTCTATTCAGTTTCCCTATCTTGGTGATTTTTCCCAATGTAGGGAGCTCATCATCACTCCGGGATAGAAACAATAGCATGTGACAACTTGGGTGACCTGCTAGAACTTTTGCCCAAAAGCTCAGCTACTCCCCCCATTTTTTTGTATCTCGTTAGTCTGGACAACTCCTTTTCCCTGTTCGTTAGTCTTGGCAAGAGGATTTGGGAGCTCATCATCGCTCCACTGAGCAATCTCAGCTAACTGCCTGGGTGGCTTGCCAAAACTATTGTCCAAATCCTCTACTGGTCCCTTTGTTTTCTTAGACCCATCAATCTAGGTAGTTTCTTTTCCCTGTTCGATAGTCTTGGCTGGTTTTTCATATTGCCTTTTCTTGAGCTTAGAGGCCATCAACTTCAGGACAAATTAGCTAAATACATTGTCAACAAAGCTGAAGAAATGTCTTGAAACTTTGCTCTACTCATCCTTGCGGAGACTGCTCAAAATGATTTACAAGTCTTGTCAAAGATTTGTATTTTAAACAATGTATTTTTACCTTGAATTCTTACATAAATTGACATCATCCCCGTTCACAGACAAAACACAGCCATCAACTGAGCTCAGATTACAATAGAGCACTCAAAAATCCCTTCAGCTCATTTGAAATAAGATCTGGGTATTCTTCCTGAGAAAGCAGGGCACCGGATATTTTCACATACTTGGAGACACCCTTGGCCCCTTGCAAAGCTTCCATATCTACTTTGAATCGCTTTGGAGCTTTGTTTGCTAACAAGATCAACACAGGGACTTTTCCTTCCAGATCTGTAAAAAGAGCAATAAACTCCTCTCTTGTTTGCACAAGGTCAAGCAATCCATGAAATCGTACATCATCCAGTCCGGAGATGAACAAGGCAACGGGCTGGAGGCTTGTGACATCTTCGATCTAATCCCATCGAAATCCCTCCCAACCATGGCTTCTTTCCTCACCTGCAATCTCATAGCAGCTGCTGCATCTACAGCAGCAAGGGAAGCAAAGCAGCCGAGCCAACCACAACAATCAGCTTCTTGTGCCTCTTTGCTCGTGTGTCTCTGCTAGCAGCTCACAACACTGACACACGCTTTCAATTGCTCATCCAGGGCCTCCCTTCCAAAAATCAGAGACAATCGAGGGTGGCTAGATCGATGGGGGTCCGTGCACAGGTCGCGATTGTTGAGACAGAGGTCCCAAAGCCTAAAATAGGAACTTGGATATGGAAGCACGGTGGATACGATGTGAAGGTGTTTTTGAGGAGTACACAGGTGCAAGCTCTGATACCATGTTGGAAACTACAAGGAAGACGAGAGACGAAAGGAAGAGAGGAGAGAAGAGAGATATGAGACACAAGAAGTGGAATCCCAGAAGTGTGTCAACTGAGCACACATGATAGGAATATATAGAGGGGACTTGGGGCACTATATATAGATAGACTATATATAGCTAACATGATGTTGATGTAACGACTATTGTTGCTACATAGATAACTACATTTGTAGATTATGTATCATAATGGCTGAAGAAAGAGTTTGTAATAAAGTCTTCATCCCTTGAGTCAATAAAGAAGAAGCAATCCATGAAGAGAGTGGATTATTCAAAGAGTCTCCCATATTGATGATCAAAAGCGATGCTTTCATGTTGGGTTCACCAAATGTCACACAGAATTTTCATGGGGGTTCGTGACATAGGGATGCTTTGTGATGGGAGTACTCAATGTAAAATAATCTTCCAAAAGAATTTTAGATTCAAGAAGAATGAGAAAACAAATTCTTTGATTAATGATATAGACAAGATACAAGATTAAAAGACTCTCAGAGATGATCAAAAGATTTTGGGAAAGACAAGGTCCAAATTTCGAACTAAGACAGAAGAGAAGAAGGTGGAGAGTCAATAATTTAGGAAAGAACTTCAAGGAAGGCAAGGAGCACCAAGCTCAAACTCAAGTTACACTCATAGATTTTGATGATGAGAACTTCAAAGAGAGGGCAAGGAGTTCATAGCTCAACTAAAAAGTCACTGCATAGAACTTGATGATGACATTCAAAGTAGGTGAGCAGCTTAAAGATAAACTCAAGACACCTTCATAAGTGACTCAATGGCGCAAACTTCAATGTAGGTGAGGGACACAAGGTTCAACCTCAAGCCTCTCTCCCAAATTTGATAGCAAGATCAAAGAGGGCAAGGGATACAAACTCCATCTCTAGCCTCTCACACTTGATTTTGATGGCCTCCCAAGCTTTCCTAGTCCTCCTTTTATAGTTTTTCCTCCTCTTTCTCTCATGTTGTGCTTTTTCTCTATCCAAAAAAAGCCTAAGGCTTCTTATCTTTAAAAGAAAACATTAAGGTTTATGTTTTTAAAAATATTATGCTTTTAAAAATAACTTATACGCTTATCGCATCATTTCTTTTCATGTTTAAAAGCTTACATATTAAGCTTTTTTGCCACCTTAGGTGTCAATGATGGTGGGGCGATGACGCTATAGAGAGGCAAGAGTATCAGGTGACAATGCATAGATGGAGTAGCGACGGTTGGGGAAGGTCATTGCATGGGCCCCACAACAACCAGTATTGTCACACATCTCAGTCTATGGTTTTCTGAGTCATTGTGGTTGGAAATCAACATTGGAGGGCTTGTGCATGGGCCTGCCCATCATTGCATGTCCCCCTACAACAAGAATGTCTACTAGCCTAGAATCAAGTCCCAAAACTTCTGTGTTGAGATAGCAAGCTCAACGCGTGCGAACATTGATGATGGACCACCTATCTATAGATGAGTCTGCACGTCTACACTTAGCACGTTGGTGGTCATTATGATAGTCACATGCCCAGTGACTTATCACTTATTATATTTAGTTTGTTATATCCATCTACAGATGGCAAAGATATAATGCCAGTCGATTAGTGTAGTCGATTATGCATTGTTTGACTTAGAAGGACACTTTCGAGGGAGAAGGGCAAAGATCTTGAGGCTGCATACCAAGGTGAGTAAATTCCTAGACCATGAACGCAAACCAAAAGCCGAATTCACCCCTACGATGGCCCGTAAAAAGTCTCATGGTGCGCTTGCAGGAGGTTCATCTCCTAGTATTCACGTGGATATTTCCCCGAGCCCACAAGTCCAGGTTTTTTTTCTATTTTGATTTCACATAGAAGTATTACATTATGCACGATATTTTCATGGACTAGGATGCACCTATGCATGTCAAATCCACCTAGCTAAATGCAATTGGAAATAAATTCACTATTTGAACATTTACTAGAATTAGCTCAAGATATGAAAATTGGTCATTGGTACTTTCAATGGAATAAACAAAAACAAACATAGGTGTCTATGTGTTTTTAGGACCTTATTAGAAAGTTGCCTTTTGTGCATTGCAAAGTGACGAGCCTAGAACAACTGATGCCTATCATTATAAGGTCGAAATTATTAAAGTGCACCTTTGATTAGGCATGGAAAGATTAATCACATGTCCAATTTTTAGACAAATCTTCATTGGATGATTAATTAGGGAAAGTCATTAACCCCATAGGAAATAGAAGAGCACGGAAATGATTCTATGAATTTGGGTATGGCATGTGATTGTAAATTGGAATAGGTTAACTCTAGTTTTTTTGGCATGAAGTTCACTACGTTGTAGTTAGGAAATGATTGCATGTTGCACATTCATCGTACGAAAAATTTCATTCATCAAGAGTTGTATTTAGGGAAAGGCTACATGGTTCATTTAAGCATGAAATCTTAAAAGCTTAGAAAAAGAATTGTGGGCATGATTTGTGAATGCAAGCCCTAGTAGGATCAATGGAAGTTATGCCGAAATTTAACATGCGTTTTGGTCTTAATAAGAAATGTTATGGTTATTGTGAATCTAGTCATACATAGAAGTAATGAATCATGTGCTTACGTGAATTGTGACATGTTGCAACTTTTTTTCTCCTTTAGATCAAGTTAACATCTCTAGGAATGGTTTGTCCTTGTGGCAAGACAAGTAGATCGAATTACCTAAATCACCTAACCCGCAAGGGATTCCCATAGGTTGGTTCAATCGATCTAGGGTTTCTACCCTAAGGATCACTCGTTCAAATGATGAAACTTGGATTGAGTTGAAATCCCTAGGTCGGGCTAGTGCAATTAGGAATGGGTTGGGTAAGATGACACCCTAAAACCTGTTTCTTATCTAATCATGATTCGGTGACCAAAAAACGCCATTCGATGGGCGAAATGATCCCATGGAATAAATGCAACACTTGTGCAACAAGTTGCAATGTCGCATGGTATTGTGGTTTGGTCACAAGAAAGAGTTTCCATTCCTTGGAATGAGGTTGGCAGGTTCTTGCGCAAGTTTAACTTGCAAGAAGATGAGTAGTCATCCTGTTAAAACACCTTTCTTGGGAAAATTTGCCAAGTTAAGGGAAATTAGGTATGTGCTTGGAAGCAAAGGATCAATTGACAATTTAGAGCGACATGGTCGCCAAGATTTATTGTAAATTTATGAAACCTAAGGTATTGGTTAAGTTGGGTTAATAGGGTATGGCCCTAATCCAAGGACAAAAGGGTTAACAAACTAACCCTTGGACATCTTGCCAAGTCGCAATTGATCCCAGATCGAATGCCAGATGCATTCAGAGAGAAGGATTCACTCCTTAGTAGTTGGCTAAATAAATGACCAATGGAATTGATTGTGCTTGTAACAGTTTAGTAGCATTGTTTGCATTGTTTACTCATGGAACTAAAGGATGGAAAGATATTTAATGCTTCAGGTTGAAGGCCTAAAGGGAGAGGCAGCCTCAGTTACCCCCAACTGTCTGCCTGACCCTAACCAAAGGGGTTGTTAGTTGCGCCGGAAATGTGGACCGAACCCGCCGCGTGAGGTCTCTCCATTGAACGCTACTTCGAGCAGGACGCCGCTCGGTACCAGGGGGCTTTGGCCGTAAATCCCTTGCCTTTTGGGCCCTACACAAGAGGCCAATGTGACTCGAGATTGGATCTCGAGGCCCGCATGCAAGTCTATAGGCGGAATCTTGGATTAGTAATCTCTGTGGATTGCTGGATAGCCTTCGAGTGGATTATGGATAGCCTTCAGGCAGATTATGGATTGGCCTACTCGCTAGATTTTATGGATGTATTCGAAAGATAAATATGATAACGTGTTGAAAAGGAGCTTGTTTGACACTGCTTTTCTATGTCAAGTGCTAAGATTATGTGAAGGAACTAGTGTCTAACTGGCTAATTAATGAAGTTGCTTGAGGCATGTCCAACTAAATGTGGTAGGTATGTGGTAGGTAATTAGATAACTACAGAAACCTTGAGGAAAGTGTGGTGGATGTGGCCATGGGTCCGTCCTATGGATGGGTGGTCCCTGTTGACCGGGAACTTTTCTCAATCAAAATGGACAGTAAAGGAGATACTCTCAAAGGAAATGAACAGCAAGGGCGTTGACCTAGAGTTTAGGTTACTAGAATTTTGATTTATGCTGTTTTAGGGGAATGGAATGGGACTATGCCTTATGAAAGAGCAGTCGAGCCTTGTATCCCTCTTGTTTCCCATTCTCCTTGAACCAAGTGTAGCGTGAATCTGCTTCGTCCCTGGCGTTTCTGCATAAAGTAGTTTTCTTGGGGTTTGACGCTAGTTGTTGTTTAGGAAAGTGACCATTAGGTGAATCCCTAAGTCTTAAGTGGAAATAGCCGAAATACTTGCGCTATGTAGCGGACACAGGAAGTCCTAGATCGCAAACCGTGTAACATTCAATGGGAGTGTCAGGCGGAGCTTTCTAGACTCTCTTTTTGATGGACTACTAAGACGTGTCCTGAAAGGAAACAGGTGGACATGTTATAGTTGGTATCAGAGCAAACCAACGAAGTATTTGTCTTTATAAGAAATCTTAATAAGAAGAAGCAAAGCAAATGTTGCTGTTAAGAACATTTCCTTACTTTGGATTCTGTCTTGCAGAATTATGAAGCATGGAACAGGTTTTTAGTGTTTCTGAGTCATGTTTATGACTGCAATGCATTCCTCAGATTATCGACGAAGGATCGATATGATGAACATCCTAGATCATATTTATAATCCATCGCCTTTGTATGTGGAACAAAGATGGACGGGTGACTCAGGAATCTACTACATAGCTGCCCACCGGTTTGCGTACCTTCGTGAAGCTGTTCATTTTTGTTGAGGCTCATGTAAACACAACTTTACATGTCGAAGGTCGGAGGGTCGAGCTGAACTCATGTGTATACGAGGAAGTGACCTGCATAATCCTTACCAACAGGATCAAGGTGTTGGGATGCTACGAAAAGAATGGAGAAAGGATACCCTAATCTTCTGATGACTTATCGATTCTTGAAGATCCATGACCCAAAACCATACTATTATCCAGTTCCCGTGGCTAAATGTAACACAACATTATTCTCCCTGAACTAATGTACGAGTTGCTCTACCATCCCAAGAAATATTGTACTCCGAAAGGGCTAGGCCCATATAAATGAAATAAGACTTCTTTTTATCAATGTTTGTCTTGTCTATGAGAATTGATAAAAAGTTAAGTGGCTAGGTTCTTGGCTGAAAGATGAACTGGTTATGAAATATAATCATAACAATTAGCTAGTTGTAATGTTAAAAAAACTCTATCCAGGCACAACCCTAGGTATAGGTTCCCAGTCCGTCCCCTATGTCAAGTACAGCCGTGATTCAAGAGAAGAAGTTTCTTCTCAAGCAGATCAAGCCACCAGAATTTGATGCGAAGGGAAGGACTATCCAAGTGGATGCTGAGACTTGGATAGAGTCCATGGAAGATTACTTTGAAGCGGCCGATACTGCACCCGCCAACTAGGCTATGCTCGCTAAGTTGAAGCTCACCAGCGAGGCCAGGATTTGGTGGAAGCAATGGTGCAAAGATCAAGGGATCTCGAAAGGATCCATTACCTGGGAAAATCTAAAGAAAGTTGTGCAAGGAAGATACTTACCACCTACGTATCGCACGCAGAAAATGAATGAGTTCTATGAGCTGAAACAGCTAGGTCTCTGACTCTTGACGCATACTACTCAAAATTCGTGTCACTTCTGAGAAGTATGCACCACAAATGGATATGACACAACAAGTGTCAAAGTTTTGTGCCAGTTTAAACCCACCTGTGAATACTCGGCTTGAATTTATGTGCCCAACAGATCTACAGGACGCACTCATTCAAGCTTTGCCCATAATTTAGGAGGTTCAGGCTAGACCAAGAAGTAACAAGGCTTGGTCTTTTAATGATCAGAACAGAGGAGCATATAGGCTCCAAACAAAGAGAGTTCCAGGTCAAAACCAGGGACAAAGAAAGAAATCAAGGATCAATAATGTCAATAACTTTGTCCCTACCCAAAGTAATGGCCGCAATCTCTGTTGTTTCCATTGCAACGAGCCCGATCATTTCAAAAGGAAATGTCCCAAGCTTGGCGGAGGACAACATCAAGGTCCTTTCCAAGGAAATGCCCATGACCAGGGATCCACCACCCGAGGCAGGCCTGTGTTGCCAACATGAAAATGTGTGAAGAAGAAGACCCGACCATGGAAGCAGAGTTTGAGAGGGCAACAGTCCATGCCGCTCTTCATAAGAAAGGCCCGAATCGCCAGTTTTCGGTGATTCAGAGACTATCAAGGTAAAGGATTCAAAACCTTGATTGATTGTGGCAGTACACATTCCTTTATCTTACCAGCTTGTGCAAGAAGATTAGGAATAGCCATAGTAGAAGCACCTACCTTGCTTGTGGAATTAGCAAATGGTCATGAGGTTGCTTGTACCAGGCAAATTGCTAAGGTGGAATTCTTTCTGGGAGGAAAGTCCACTTCGATCAAATTTAGGGTCATGAACCTAGGTATCTATGAGTGTATGCTCAGAATGGATTGGCTTAAACCTAATGATACCCACATTCATTGTGGAAAGGGCCAAGTTTCCTTTTGAACCTCTGAAGGGGAATTGGTCACAACTCAAGGAGAGGCTGGAAAGCCAAGAATTCAATTGGCCAAAGCATCTCGGATTTTAAAGGGAGTTAGAAAGGGACTACCTGTCTACTTGATTAAGCTAAATAAGCTAGATCAGAGGCAAGAGTTTAGTGAAGGACCTTCATGGCTAAAGGAGTACGCAGACATATTCCCTGAAGAGTTGACAGAACTTCCACCTCAAAGGAAAGTGGATCATGAGATCAAGCTAGTGCCAGGAGCTACGTCAATTGCAAAGAGGCCTTATAGAATGTCCATCCAAGAAGCAATTGAGCTGAAGGAGAAACTCAAGTAAGTGTTAGATCAAGGCTACATCTGTCCCAACAGTTCACCATGGGGAGCTCCAGTGCTGTTCCAAAAAAAGAAAGATGGAATGCTTCGACTGTGTATTGATCATAGAGGGTTGAATCAATCAGCTGTTAAGAACAAGTACCCTATTCCTAGAATAGATGAGCTTCTTGACCGTCTTCAAGATGCGAAGATCTTCTCCAAGATTGATCTCAGGTCTGGTTACTATTAGATAAGGATCAAAGAAGAAGATATCCCAAAGACGGCCTTTAGCACAACATATGGACACTTCGAGTTCCTAGTCATGTCATTCGGGCTTACGAATGCACCTGCCACCTTCAACAAGTTAATGCAGGATATCTTTAGGCCATATCTTGATGACTTCATACTCATCTTCTTCGATGACACCTTAGTCTATTCCAAAGAGGAATAAGATCATGAATCCTGGATTGTCATTGAGACAATGAGGGCACACAAGCTTTATGCTAAGATGAACAAGTGTGCATTCTTCAAACGTCAGATTGAATATCTAGGTTTCATCATATCAGCGGAAGAAATCTCAGTGGATTCGTGGCCAAAGTCAGAGATGTTCTAGAATGGCCAAAACCAACAACTATCAAAGAAATACACAATTTTCTTGGATTGATAGGATGGTATAGGATCTTCATAAAAAACTATGGTTTGATTGCAGCACCTCTGACAGATCTACTGAAGAAGCAAACATCCATTGCATGGTCAACTGCCGAACAATCTAGGTTTGATAGGTTAAAGAAAAGTTTGGTATCAGCACCTATTCTGAAACTTCCGGACCTTAGTAAGGAGTTTGAAGTAGTAACTGACGCTAGCACGCTTGCCTTAGGATGTGTACTCATGCAAGAAGGTCATCCTGTAGCATATTCTTCAAGAAAACTAAAGAGCCATGAGAAGAATTATGCTACTTATGATCTAGAACTATTAGCTGTCATCCATGCTCTGAAGCTTTAGAGACACTAGCTGTTGGGTAACAAGTTTACTCTAGTGACGGATCATAAAAGTCTCAAGTGGATCTTTACCCAGAATGAGCTCAACATGAGGCAACGTCGGTGGATTGAAGTGCTGGAGGAGTATGATTTTGAAATCAAATACTGACCCGGAAAGGAGAATGTAGTTGCCGATGCACTCAGTCGCCGCAAGGAATTCCTTAATTCTCTAACCTTGCAAAATCCATCAACAATTAGACCTCTAGCCACAAAGGTATCCATGCCAAATAACCCAATACTTGAGCTAGCTAGAGAAGAAGCATGCCATGATCCAACCTATCAAAAGATGCTAAGGGAGATCCCTATCAAGGATCAGGACCAAAAGTTACAAGCTAAGTATCATGAATTCTCTATCAATAGTGGACTTGTCTACTATAGAACAAGATTATGTATACCGGTAAGCTAGTCACTCAAGCAGAAGATACTTTGGGAAGCTCATGATTCCCCTTTCTCAGGACATTCCGGCTATGCCAAGAAACTCAATGCAGTCATCATCAGGATGAGCTACTTTTGGGAGATGCTTAAAGGTGACGTTCTCAAATATGTCACTGAGTGTTTGTCTTGTCAACGTATTAAGATGGAACATGTCAAAATGCCAGGAAAGTGGCAACCACTTGACATTCCCCAAATGAAGTGGGAATTCAACAGTATGGACTTTATTGTTGGCCTACCCCAAGTTCAGGGAGGATACAACTCCATCATGGTTGTGGTTGACATGCTTACTAAGGTTGCACACCTTATTCCTATTAAGACAAACTATAAAGCCTCAGACATTGCAAGGTTGTTCATCAAGGAGATATTCAAGCTACATGGGTTGCCCAAAAGAATCCTTAGTGATCGTGATTCGCTCTTCACATCACACTTCTTGAGAGCTATCTTTGAAGCCATTGGGACTCAACTCTATTTTAGTACAACCTACCATCCCCAAACCAATGGTCAAAAGGAGCAAGTCAACCAAGTCATCGAGGATATGCTAAGGGCACACTTCTACCGTGAACCAAAAAGGTGGATTCAATACTTGCCACTGGTTGAGTTTGCCTACAATGCTTCTTACCAACAAAGCATTCAGATGACCCCTTTTCAAGCATTGTATGGGTATGACTGTCGAAGTCCCCTAAACTTCTCAGATTTAACCTTGAGGGTTGAAGCTTCAAGGCAGATGCTGGAAGAGATGGATGACCAAATGAAGTCAATTAGATAGGACATCCAAGCCACCAAGGATAGACAAAAGGCATATGTGGATTTGAAACGTCAAGATAGAATCTTCGATGAAGGAGACATGGTCTTCATTCACGTATGCCCAAACAAGAGTTCCCTATCCTTAGGAGATTGCAAGAAGCTAAGTCCAAGGTATTGTGGACCATCCAAGATCCTCAAGTGCCTAGGATCTAATGCTTATAGATTGCAACTCCGTGAGAACCTAAAGGTTCATAATGTATTCCCTATTAGCCTACTGAAAAATTATGTACCTAATCCTAGCCATGTACTTGATGGCCAACAAGTTGTAATGCCTAGCCAAGGAGTCCTTGAGCTACAACCTGACAGGATCTTAGATGTTAGGGAGAGACAATTGAGATCCAGAACCTTGAGAGAATGCCTCGTCTAGTGGAAAGATTATCCTGAGGAGGATGCCACTTGGATGGATGAAAGCACTCTCAACCAACAATACCCCCAGTTCCTCTCGAGATGAGGATATCTCGATTCCTCCAAGGGGGAGAGAATGTAATATTTCCGCTTAAAAATATTACTAAACTCGACTTCCCGCACACCACGTGAAACTCGTGCAAAGGTTATTTTCTGTATTGGAATTACCGGTAGTATAATCTGTAAACCGCACGCGAGAAATCGAGACCTCCGCATTCGCAAACCGAGCCCAAGGGTTCAAAACCGCATAAACTACGGGGAAACACCCTCTTGGGAGGAGGTTAAGAGGATATGTACAATTAATTTCAATATTTTTTTTTCTAATTTTTCCCCAGTCGATGCATGGTTGAGGGAAGGGGATGGGCTTAGTGGAGTGGTGGGCTGCATGAGGAGGGGGGATGCCATGCAGTGGCCACGTGGAGGAGCTCCCTCTCCCCTCTCTTGGACTATAAACCCCCTCCCCCTTAGGGGGGAAGGAAGGAGGCGATGCTGAGGTTGTGGAAGGAGAGATGGAAACTATCATGGAGAGAGAGAGGGAAGCTATTATTGACGTCGCCAGCCATAGAGGTCGCCACCTAATTCAGCCGCCAGCTCTGTCGTGCGTGCCGCCATTGGTCCTAATCCATGTCGCAGCCGCCAATCTCCACTTTGCCGTCTTCTTTTGCATTCCATTACTACCCCTCCCCCCCTCCACGTGGATCTGTCCACACACAGAAGCTTCTTTAAGAAGCTTCTAAGGGGGGGGGGGGTTCTATAAGCCCCTTTCACACAAATCCCATAAGTCCATTCCTAGCCCGAGATTTTTAAGAGAAGAAGAAGAAGCTCTTAAATCCTCCTTTCCCACAAGACCCATCGTAAGAGCCTTTCCGCAAATAGGCCTCAAAGCCCACAAGCCATTCGTGAACCCATTCCTAGCCACCTCAGTTTTTCCTAAAGAAGCTCATGAAGCCCCCTTTTCCGCAAGCCCCATTCGCAAGAGCTCCTTCCCGCAAACAGGTTAAATTCCCACAAGCCTGCTCGTGAAAAGCCCCAATTCCCACAAGCACTCATTAAGCTTCATTTCCACAGATCTCCCACAAAAGGCCCAAACTCCAACCCCTAAGGCTTTCCATAAGCCAAATCCCGCAAGCCGGTGTTTTGTTTTTTCAAGGATCCGTACTTCTAAAGGGATCTCTTGCATACGAGGGAGAAGGGCAAAGATCTTGAGGCTAGATACCAAGCCGAGTACATTTGTAGACCGCGAAGGCAATCCAGAGGACGAATTCATGGCTACGATGGCCCCTAAAAAGTCTCAAGGCGTGTCTACTGTAACATGTCCACCTTTTCCCGTCAGGACATGTCTTAGCAGTCCATCAAAAAGGAGGTCTAGAAAGCTCCGCCCGGCACTCCCATGAAATGTTTCAAAGTTTGCAATCTAGGACTTTCCACGTCTACCACGTAGCAGAAGTATTCTGGCCATTCCGACCTGAATCAGGGTTTTCCCTAATGGTCATTTCCTAAACGATGGAAACTAGTGTCGAACCCCAAGCAAACTACTTTACGCAGAAACGTCATGGCCGAAGCGGATTTACACTGTACTTAGTTCAAGGAGAATGGGAAACAAGACGGATGCAAGGCTCGACCTCTCTACCATAAGGCATAGTCCCATTCCATTCCCCTAAAACAACATAGACTGGGATTATTATAACCTAGACTCTAGGTCAGTGCCCTAGCTATTCATTTCCTTTGAGAAGATCTCCTTGCTGTCCATTATGATTGAGAAAAGTTCCTGGGCCAACCGGGACCACCCATCCGTAGGACGGATCCATGGCCACATCCACCGCACTTTCCTCAAGGTTGCTTTATTTGTCTAATTACCTACCACATTTAGTTGAACAGGCATGAAGCAACTTCCTTAATTAGTCCATTAGACACTGGTTCCTTTACATAATCTTAGCACTTGACATAGAAAAGTAGTGTCAAACAAGTTCCTTTTCAACAGGTTATCATATTTATCTTTAGAATACATTCATAAAGTCTAGCCCACAGGCTTATCCATAATCCGCCCAAAGGCTATCCATAATCCACTTGAAGGCTATCTAGCAATCCAGAGGGATTACTAATCCAAGATTCCGCCCATAGACTAGTATGTGGGCCTCGAGATCCAATCCCGAGTCACGTTGGTCTCTTGTGCAGGGCCCGGAAGACAAGGGATTTACAACCAGAGCCCCCACTCGCACCCAAGCGTCCTCCTGCTCTAAGTAGCACTCAACAAAGGGACCTCACGTGGCGGGTTCGGTCCACATTTGCGGTGCGGCTAAAAACCCCCTTGGTTAGGGTCGGGGGTAATGGAGGTTACCTCTCCCTTCAGGCCTTCAACGTAAAGCATTAGATATCTTTTCATCCTTTAGTTCCTTGAGCAAGCAAAGCAAATAGTGCTCTCTGAACAATTACAAGCACAATCATTTCGAGTGGTTTTTTATTTGGCCAACTGCTAAGGAGTGAATCCTTCTCTCCGAATGCATCCAGCATTCGATCCGGGATCAATTGCCACTTGGCAAGATCCCCAAGGGTTTTTCTGTTCTCCCTTTTGTCCTTGGGTTAAGGCCGTACCCTATTAACCCAACTTAACCAATGCCTTAGGTTTTATTAACAGTAAATCATGGCAATCATGTCACTCCAAATTATTGATTAGTCCTTTGCTTCCAAGAAAATACCTAATTCCCTTATCTTGGCAACTTTTCCCAATAAAGGTGATATAACAGGATGACTACTCATCCTCTTGCAAGTTAAAATTGCGCACGAATTTGCCAATCTCATTTTAAGGAATTGGTAACTCTCTTGTGAACAAACCACAAGATCATGCGATGTTGCAACTTGTTGCACAAGTATCGCATCTACTCCACGGGATCATTTCACCCATCGAACAACATCTTCTGGTCACGAAATCATGATTAGACAAGAAGCAAGGTTTAGGGTGTCTTCTTATCCAACCCATTCCCAATTTCATTAGGCCGATAACGTTCGGTCCGAGGAGTTCCAACTTAGTCCAAGTTTCATCTTTTGAACGATTGATCCTTAGGTAGAAACCCTAGATCGTTTCTTGCAAGTACGTCCAATCGTCCCTACATTCTGTGAATGTGGGCAAGACCTTTGGGTATAAGGGTTTTGACTTGGTAGCAAGTGCGAAATTAGGTCAAGTCCTTAATATGCTAAACCCTAGTTAGCACTTGGACTATATTGTATCGATTTAACCATCCTATGCGAATCCTTTGCGGTTTAGGTATTCTGGCACTACAACATATAGACCCAATAGTGACGTTTAAAGCGACAGAATTATTCATGGAAAAAATTACCCCCATCATCGCTATTCGCGTCGCTATTAGCGACACAATTAATTCATCGCTATTAGCGTCTCTATTTGTGTGGCTATATGCATCGCTATTAGCGTCGCTATTTGGGTAGCGTCGCTATTTGGATTAGCGATGCAAATAGCAACGCATATAGCGATGGTTGCAGAGTAAATTTGTGATGCAAATAGCGACGGTTATAGAGGGGAAAAAAAATAGGTGGCAGGGCATGCAACCCTACCACCATTCTAGCTATATGCACTAAATGTTCTTGCATAATTCATTTGCCAATGTCAGCTACATCTAATTTCTGAAATTTGTGTATCAGATTATTTAAAAAATTTTGAATCCTTTGATTGCAAAAGCAAGATATAATTATTTCAAAAATGTATTTCGCAAGGAGCTTTTTCATCACTTGCTTAGGCCTGAGAAGAAAAAGAGATTGTGATTACAAAATCTAGATATAATCAATTCAAAAAAGTATTACTCAAGGAGTTTTTTTTATCACTTGTTAGGCCCAAGAATAAGAGCTTCACTTCAAGCTTTCATTATAGTTAGGACCTTGAGGTATGAATAAGTCCCATTGATCTTCTGCTCACTCTAGCTTATTCCAAAATTGTTCCAAGTTTTTTTGGGGGAGCATTTGGACATATGTAAGAGTTATACCATGGTGTTGGAGCCAGAAACCCTTATATAGGGAGTGGTAGTGTCTCTAAGCTCTAGTTCTTCCTTTTTGCTTTTACCTACATCTAAGTCATCTTCTATCTCTTCTTTCTTGTCTTAGCGCTCAATCTCAATGGATGGAGGTGTTTTAAGATCAAAAGAATCAAGCTCATCCTCCCCCTTCTCAAAATCCATTTCTTGAGTTTAGATTAGTTACTCTACTCCAAGTAGATCCATGAAACAAACAAATTTCTCTTTAACAAGTGATTTGGTAAAGATATCAGCTACCTGGTCTTGTGCCTTCACATGAAGTAGATCAATCTGTCTTGCAAGTACCATTTCTCTGATGAAATGGTAATGAATCTCTATGCGTTTGGATCTAGCATGATAGACGGGGTTGCTAGCTAGCATCCATATACACCTCAGGTTGTATACATAACCCTCATGCTACTCCATATATACCTTTTCAAGAAAGTCACCATTCATGAATGCATTTTTGACATCCACTTTTCATAATTTTCAACCCTTAGAAGCTACTAATGCAATGACTATTCTCACCATTTCCATCTTTGCAACCGAGCTAAAAGTCTTCTCATAATCTAGGTCATATTGCTGTGCACATCCCTTTGCAATGAGCCGGGATTTATACCTTTCCAACAAACCATCTGACTTGCATTTCTCTTTATAAACCCATTTTCTTAAAGACATCGAGTACCTCATCCTTGTACTTCTGAATGTACAGCCATGTGTATCAGTTGAAATCATCTATCCAACCGACACTAGATTCTTGCAAATTTCATTCTGCCATCTATCCAATCGACAATAGATTCTTGGTAATAGAAGGTACATGTAGTATATCATTTAGGCTCTTCTTTCTATCGTCATAGCTGCAACAATCTACCTTCCTACTGGTGGGTTGTCTTGCACTCGTGACCAAAATCTTTCCATCCCTTTTAGCTCCAAGTCTTGCATGACTTCCCGAACAATGCCCTTATGAAAAGATATTTTCGGGATGAGAAGCTTGTATCCGCACTCCATTCTCCTTATCTCCCCAAGGGTGATTGTGCCCGGTTTCCATCTCCTCTTCTTCTCTGGTGGTCATTATGCTCTATGGGGAGCACCTGTTGTCTCTCAATCTCCCTTGCGCATGTTGATCTCTCTCACTTCTTCTCTCTATACACTCTTCATCAACAAAAACAAAGAGAGAAGTAAAGAAAAGAGAAAAACAAAGAGAAAAGAGATAATGCACTTACCTCAAAGCTTGAAGAAGAATCCCTTCGCGCTTCTCTCCTTCTTCTTCTTCTCTTTCACGGGTTCCCTCCTTCTTCTTTGCAATCGTCCCCTCTCTTTTTGTGGTGGATTGGCGGTGGCAGCAACCTCTCTCTCTCTCTCTCTCTCTCTCTCTCTCTCTCTCTCAATCTCCCTTGCACATGTTGATCTCTCTCACTTCTTCTCTCAATACACTCTTCATCAACAAAAAGAAAGAGAGAAGTAAAGAAAATAGAAAAACAAAGAGAGAAGAGATAATGCACTTACCTCAAAGCTTGAAGAAGAATCCCTTTGTACTTCTCTCATTTTTTTCTCCTTTGGGAGTTCCTTCCTTCTCCTTTACACTTGTCTCTTCCCTCTTCGTGGATGGCGGCAGTGGCGATGGCCTCTCTCTCTCTCTCTCTCTCTCTCTTGTTTGTTTACAAACCTGTAAACTGCCATGCTCGGGTTTTGACAATTTTTTATGAAGCCCCTCTCTCTCCTATTTTTTATTTCTCTCCATCTCTCTCTTCCTTCCCCTCCCTTCTGCAAGGTCCATCACAAGAACCCTTTCATGAATCCTCTCTTTTTCTTAAAGAAAGAAGGCCGAAACTTTGAATCCTTAGACCTTCCATAAGTCAAATTCTGCAAGTCGGTACTTCTATCAAGGATCCGTACTTCAAAGGGAATTTTCGCGTACGAGGGAGATGGCCAAAGATCATAAGGCTATGAACCAAGGCAAGTAATTCGAATCTGCGAAGGCAAACCAAAAGTCTTAGTCTACGATGGCCCCTAAAAAATCACAAGATGCACCTGCAGGAGGATCATCTCCTAATATTCATGTGGATATTTCACCGAACCCACAAGTCCAAGTTTTCTTCCTATTTTTGATTTACGTAGATGTATTACAGTTATGCATGGTTATTTCATGGAATTAGGATGCAGTTAAGTGTGTCAAATCCACCTGGCTAAATGAGATTGAAATAAATTGACTGGTTGAAATTTACTTAAGGTATTTCACGATACGAAGTTGGTCATTTGTATTTTCAATGGAATGAGCGAAAAAGAACATAAGGTGTCTATGCATTTTAGTACCTTATTAGCAAGTTACCTTTTGGTGCATTGCAAAGTGACGAGTCTAGAACAACTAATGACTATCATTACAAAGTTGAAATTATTGTAGTACACCTTTGATTATGCATGGAAAGATTAAATCGCATGTCGCATTTTTAGACAAATCTTCTTTGTAATGATTCATTAAAAAAGTCATTATCAACCATAGGAAATTGCAAGGCAAGGAAATGATTCTAAGGGTTGGATGAAGTAGGTTAACTCTAGCTTCAATTGGCATAAATCTCAAGTTTTTATGAAGCCCCTCTCTCTCCTGTTTGTGGGTGATTGGTGGGAAGGGCTTTATAGGCTTCCACTTACTCTCTTTAAAATCACGAGGGGTAAAGATATTGTGGAAAGGGGTTTTAAAAAACCCTCTTCGTCTCTACAAAGACCCGGGGCCTAGGGGCTTGTGGGAGATTTGATAGGAAAGGCCTTTATAGGCTTCCTCTTCAAAGCCCAAGGGGGAAATTGGGATTTTGGAGAATTCAATGGGAAGGGGGGCTTAGAGAAGCCCCTTAGAAGCTTTTAGGGAGCAGTACACCATGTGGAAAGGGGGAAGATGATAATGTCGTGTCAAAGGAGGAGGTGGTACTGATGTTGAGTGGGGAGATTCGCTTGTCAAGAGATGGCAGGGTTAGCCACTTTGGTGGATCTAGCAGCGGCTACCAAGCCACAGGCGGCGGCGTACTCAACTGGCGGCTCCCTGTCCTCCTCACGGCGCAGCACAGCGACTAGTCGCTCCCCTCTTCCTTCACACAGCACCCTCTATCACTCAGCCAGCTCCTCCACCCCTTACGCAGCCTCCTTCCCTCTTCTGTGGTGATGACAGCAAGTTCAAGGTAGCCTCCCTCTCGCCTCTGTTTCCCCCCCCCCTTAAGGGGGGGTTTTATAGTTCAAGAGGGGGAGAGGGGACCTCCCCCCACGTGGGCTATGCATGTAGCTCACCACTCCCCTTGCCACCACTTCCCCCACTTAGCCATCCCCTTCCCTCAGCCACGCATTGGCTGAGGGAAAATAGGAAAAAAAAAATGCAATAATTCCACCTTTTATCCACTTAACCTCCTCCCAAGAGGGAGTTTTCCCACGGTTGATGCGGTTTTGATTCTCGGTCTCGGTTTACCAATGCGGAGTTCTCCATTTCTCGCGTGCAGTTATAGCTTAACTTCCGGAACTAGGGATAACCTTTGCATGAGTTTAACGTGCGTGGAAGGTTGGTTTAATAATACTTTTTTTAATGTGGAAATATTACATTCTCTCCTCCTTGGAGGAATTGAGATGTCCTCATCTTGAGATGAACTGGGGATATTGTTGGTCGAGGGTGCTTTCATCCATCCAAGTGGCGTCCTCCTTGAGATAATCTTTCCATTGGACGAGGCATTCTCTCAAGGTTTTGGATCTCAGTTGTCTCTACCTAACATCTAAGATCATGTCAGGCCATAGTGCAAGGACTCCTTAGCTAGGCATTACAACTTTTTGGTCATCAAGTACGTGGTTAGGACTGTTAGTTATATATAATCTGTCTATATATAGCACCCCAGGTCCCCTCTATATATTCCTATCATGTTCTGGGGTTCCACTTTCGGTATCTCTTGTCTCTCTTCTCCTCTCTCTTTCTCCGTTCCTCGTCTCCCTCGCGCACTGTTCAACATGGTATCAGAGCATATTGCCAACCCCTCAGTACGCTCCCATGGCCATTATTCCCCCAGCCGTGATGCCGTTCCCCGTGACCAGGTCATTGCCACAACTCCTCCCCCTCCATCTTCATGGCAACAGTAGCAACAGCGAATCCTTCTGCCTGAAGTGCTATATTTGGATGATGGGAGGAATTCACGTGACACCCAAAGCCAGAAGCAGGTCAGCGATGGATATCTATAGTTTGTGGAGGTAATGCTGGATGTAACGGACGACACGGTTGATGTGAGAAGTGTGTAGCCGGCAGTTCCTCACGCAGTAGTGGGCTACCGACGCTCCCGAGGCCACGCTTCTCTGTGACGGAGCTCACATGAAGGAGGGATTGATATCTGCGTCGAGCTCAAGTCGCGAAGCTCAAGCACTTCTCCTTCTGCGGCCATAGCACTAGCGTTGCCAGCTCCCAAAATTATGTGAGGGACATCAACGATCAGGACCCCTCCAACAAGTCAACGACTGATCCGGTTCGTGAAATCAAGCTTGGAGGATCCAAGAAACGATCTCCTCTTTGCAGGAACGAGTCAGGGGCTTCGCAGAAATGGAGAGATGCCCGTTACCTCTGGATGGCTATGAGAAAATCAGCCAGTTTTCTCCAAGGGCATCGCTTCTTTCCGGGTCTGTGGGGGTTAAGACTCTTCTTCTTCGCTTTTATTTGTTTGCTCTTCAATACGCATGAGGACAGCTTCGTCTTTAGCTTCCATCTGGCCGGTGGCCTCAGCCGATCAGCTATGTAGAAATTTCATTGTCACCTTGTCGCCTTTAGATTGTTCAGCCTCTCAACAGTTGACATTTAAATTAGATCTGGCGAGGGTTCTGGGAGATCTTGAGACCCGTGGCTCGCATGGAGAGCTTGGATTTTCTTCGAGGGAAGGTGTTGGCTATCGACCTCTCCTTCTCACATACGCCTGCTCTTCTTTCGCAGCATCCATCTAGTTGCCAAGATGGAGAACCGCCGGTATTGAAGAGACAAGTTCGACTTGAGAGGGCCAAACATGAAGTAGAAACTCTATGTGCTGATCTAAACATCCAGCTTTTCTGGCTCCTGATGTTCCACAATCTCAGAAGCAAGCAAAGAAGACACGGGTGGAAGATCTTTTCAGGCTTTTCAGCCTTCTGCTCAAAATTATAGACGTCATTTTCATTAGGAAGAGTGCTGTCCTCTATTAGGTGCACTTGAGGTGCAAGCGCTTCATCACCATCTTGTGCTCCGTGGGAGGTACTGTGTTCCCCGCATCCTACTTAACTCTGGGACTTTACCAAGAGCACCTGATTGCATTGGCACTTCTCGTAGGTTGTGACTTTAACATTCGGTTTAAGGTCACCCTGCGTAAAGCTTAAGTTCTGGACATGAAGCACCTTGAAGATTTCTTGCAGGGAAGACAACGGATGATTAAATCTCTGAGACTGGGGATGTCCCGGTGAATCTCTCAAGTGTTCTGATGAATCTAACTACAGGGCTCTGAGACTGCGTTTCTTGATTAAATTTCTGAGACTGGGGATGTCCCGATGAATCTCTCAGGATGTATCTTCACTAGTGGATTTGTGTGATGTTTCTTCACTGACTGACGTGTATCGGCTAAATGTGAAGCTTTAGAGGATGCCGGCAGATTGCTCGAGTATTTGCCAAACAAAAAATGTAGTGGCTTGGAATGCAATGTTGGCAGGGTATGCCAAGCATGGCCATGGCTTGCCTGCTCTTAAGCTCTTTCACAAAATGCAAGAGAAGGGAGTTTTTCCAGGTGCTTGTACATTTTCAAGTACCTCGAAGTGCTTATACATTTTCAAGTACCTTGAAAGCATGTGGCAGGTTAAAAGTCTGAGATCTTTTGTCTTGGAATGCTGTAATTGCTGGAAATGCCTTAGTTGACATGTATGCTAAATGTGGGTGTCTTAATGACGCACGAAATGTGTTTGACAATTTGGTCTATCAAGACATAGTGTCATGGAACACGATGCTTGCTGGATATGCTGAACATGGACAAGGTTTTCTGGCTCATTCCAAAAGAAGGATGTAAAGGGGGATGAAGCTACCTTTTCATCTATCTTAAAGGCCTGTGGAGCTGATGACACATTATTTCATTTATATTCTTTCCAGCTGATGAGGGTCTATATTCCAGCTGATGACACATTATTTCGTTTATATTCTTTCTAGCTGATGAGGGTCTATATTCCAGCTGATGACACATTAATCTGTTTATATTCTTTCCAGCTGATGACATATTATTTCGTTTATATTATTTCCAGCTAATGAGCGTCTATATTCTAGTTGATGACAAATTTTTTTATTTATATTCTATTAATGGGGCCCCCTTATTTTACATGTTGTATATTTAGGAGTGATAAAGCTCTTTTGATGCCTTTGAATAGGCTGTTGTAATTCACGAGTGATGTAGCTCCTTCTCTGTTGATGTTGTAATTATACATCTCCTTTGATGCCTATGAATAGGCTCTTGTAAGTTCAACTTTGTAATTTTATATTTTGAATATTAATATAACGGTAGGCCTATATAGAGCTATGGGTTTTTCCCTTGAGCCCTATGGGTTTTTCATCCATAGTAAGGGACCTTTATTTGAGCGGGGGTGTTAGCTATATATAGTCTGTCTATATATAGCACCCCAGGTCCCCTCTATATATTCCTATCATGTGTGCTCAGTTGACACACTTCTGGGGTTCCACTTTCGGTGTCTCGTGTCTCTCTTCTCCTCTCTCTTTCTCCGTTCCTTGTCTCCCTCGCGCATTGTTCAAAATACTGTTCAACAAGGACTAGCTACATACTTCTTCAGTAGGCTGATATGGAATATATTATGAATATTTAGATTCTCAGGGAGTTGCAGTCTATAAGCATTGGTTCCTAGGCACTTGAGGATCTTGTATGGTCCACAATACCTTGGACTTAGATTCTTGCAATCTCCTTAGGATAGAGAACTCTTCTTTGGCCATATGCGAATGAAGACCATGTCTCCTTCCTCGAAGGTTCTATCTTGACACTTCAAATCTGCGTATGCCTTCTGTCTATCCTTGGCAGCTTGGATGTCCTGTCTTATTGACTTCATTTAGTCATCCATCTCTTCTAGCATCTGCCTTGAAGCTTCAACCCTCAAGGTTGAATTTGAGAAGTTTAGGGGACTTCGACAGTCATGCCCATACAATGCTTGGAAAGGGGTCATATGAATGCTTTGTTGGTAAGAAGCATTGTAGGAAAATTCAACCAAAGGCAAGTATTGAATCCACCTTTTTGATTCACGGCAGCAATGTGCCCTTAGCATATCCTCGATTACTTGATTGACGCACTCCGTTTGGTGATTAGTTTGGGGATGGTAGGCTATAGTAAAAAAGAGTTGAGTCTCAGTGGCTTCAAAGATAGCTCTCTAGAAGTGTGATGTGAAGAGAGAATCACGGTCACTAATGATTCTTATGGGAAACCCATGTAGCTTGAATATCTCCTTGATAAAAAACCTTGCAATGTCTGAGGCTTTATAATTTTTCTTAACTGGAATAAGGTGTGCAACCTTAGTAAGCATGTCAACCACAACCATGGTGGAGTTGTATCCTCCCTGAACTTGCGGTAGGCCAACAACAAAGTCCATACTGATGAATTCCCATTTCATTTGGGGAATGTCAAGTGGTTGCAACTTCCCTGGCATTTTGACATGTTCGGCTTTGATACATTGACAAGACAAACACTCATGACATATTTGAGGATGTCAACTTTAAGCCTCTCCCAATAGTAGCTCTTCCTAACTGCATTGAGAGTCTTGGCCTGAGAAAGGGGAATCATGAGCTTCCCACAGTATCTTATGCTTAAGTGACTCGCTTGCCGTTATACATAATCTCGTTTGATAGTAGACAAGTCCACTACTGATAGAGAATTCATGATACTTATCTTGTAGCTTTTGGTCCTAGTCCTTGATAGGGATCTCCCTTAGCATCGTTTGATAGGCTAGATCATGGCATGCTTCTTCTCTAGTTAGTTCAAGTATTGGGTTGTTTAGCATGGATGCCTTTGTGGCTAGAGATCTAGCTATTGATGGATTTTGCAAGATTAGAGAATTAAGGAATGCCTTGTGACTTAGTGCGTCGGCAACTACGTTCTCCTTTCCTAGTTGGTATTTGATTTCAAAATCATACTCCTCCAACACTTCAATCCACTGACGTTGCCTCATGTTGAGCTCGTTCTGGGTAAAGATCCACTTTAGACTTTTATGATCTGTCACTAGAGTAAACTTGTTACCCAACAATAGGTAGTGTCTCCAAAGCTTTAGAGCATGGATGACAGCTAACAGTTCTAGATCATGGGTAGCATAATTTGTCTCATGGCTGTTTAGTTTTCTTGAAGAGTATGCAATGGGATGGCCTTCTTGCATGAGCACACATCCTAAGGCAAGTGTGCTAGCATCACTTACTACTTCGAACTCCTTACTGAGGTATGGAAGTTTCAGTATAGGTGCTCATACCAAACTTTTGTTTAATCTATCAAAGCTGATTTGTTCGACAGTTGACCATGCAATGGATGTTTGCTTCTTCAGTAGATCCATCAAAGGTGCTGCAATCAAAGCATAGTTTTTTATGAAGACCCTAAACCATCCTGTCAATCCAAGAAAACTGCGTATTTCTTTGGCAGTTGTTGGTATTGGCCATTCTAGAACATCGGATCCACTGAGATTCCTTCCGATCATACGATGAATCCCAAATATTCAATCTGACATTTGAAGAATGCACACTTCTTCATGTTAGCGTAGAGCTTCTGTGCCCTCATTCTCTCAAGGACAATGCAAAGCTGGGGTTCATGATCTTCTTCTTGTTTGGAATAGACTAGGGTATCGTCGAAGAAGACAAGTACGAAGTCATCAAGATATGGCCTAAAGATATCCTCCATTAACCTGTTGAAGGTGGCAGGCGCATTCGTGAGCTCGAATGATATAACTAGGAACTCAAAGTGTCCATATGTTGTGTTGAAGGCCGTCTTTGGGATATCCTCTTCCTTGATCCTTATCTGATAGTAGCCACACCTGAGATCAATCTTGGAGAAGATCTTCACACCCTGAAGATGGTAAAGAAGCTCATCTATTCTTGAAATAGGGTACTTGTTCTTAACAGTTGATTGATTCAACCCTCTGTAATCAATACACAGTCGAAGCATTCCATCTTTCTTTTTCTGGAACAGCACTGGAGATCCTCATGGTGAACTGCTAGGATGGATGTAGCCTTAATCTAGTAGTTTCTTGAGTTGCTCCTTCAGCTAAATTGCTTCCATGATGGACATCTTATAAGGTCTCTTTGCAATTGGCGCAGCTCAGCTTGATCTCATGATCCACTTCTCTTTGAGGCGCGTGTTCTGTCAGCTCTTCAGGAAATACATCCGCGTACTCCTTTAGCCATGAAGGTTCTTCACTAGACTCGTGCTTCTGATCTAACTTATTGAGCTTAATCAAGTAGACAGGTAGTCCCTTTCTAACTCCCTTTATAATCCGAGATGCTTTGGCCAATTGAATTTTCGGCTTTCCAGTCTCACCTTGAGTTGTGACCAATTCCCCTTCAGAGTTTAGAAAGGAAACTTGGCCCTTTACACAATGAATGTGGGCATCCTTAGGTTTAAGCCAGTCCATTCTGAGCAAACACTCATGGATACCTAGGTTCATGACCCTGAATTTGACCGAAGTCATCTTTCCTCCCATAAAGAATTCTACCTTAGCAGCTTGCCTGGTACAAGTGACCTCACGACCATTTGCTAATTCCACAAGTAGGGTAGGTGCTTCTATTGTGGCTATTCCTAATCTTCTTGCACAAGCTAGTGAGATAAAGGAATGTGTACTGCCACAATCAATCAAGGTTTTGAAACCTTTACCTTGATACTCCGATGGTGTCTAAATCACCGAAAACTGGTGATTCGGGCCTTTCTTGTGAAGAGCAGCATGGACTGTCGCCCTTTCAAACTCTGCTTCCATGGTCAGATCTTCTTCTTTGCACATTTCCCTGTTGGCAACACAGGCGGTTCTTCCTCTTCCTTGGGTGGCGGCTCCCTGGCCACAGCTAGTTCCTTGGAAAGGTGCTTGACGATGTCCTTTGCCAAGCTTGGGACATTGCCTTTTGAAATGATCGGGCTCGTTGCAGTGGAAACAACAAAGATTTTGGCCATTGCTTTGGGTAGGAACAAAGTTGTTGACATTATTGGTCCTTGCTTTCTTTCTTTGTCCCCGGTTTTGACCTTGAACTCTCTTCACTTGGGGCCTATATGCTCCTCTATTCTGGTCATTATAAGTCCAAGTTTTGTTACTTCTTGGCCTAGCATGCACCTCCTGAATTATGGGTGCAGCTCGAATGAGTGCATCCTGTAGATCTGTTGGGAAAATAGATTCGAGGCGGGTATTTACTGGTGGGTTTAAACCAGCACAAAATTCTAACACCTACTGTGTCATGTCCATCTATGGTGCATACTTCAGAAGTGAGACGAATTTTGAGTAGTATGCGTCAAGAGTGAGACCCAGCTGTTTCAGCTCGTAGAACTCATTCATTTTCTGCGTGCGATATGTAGGTGGTAAGTATCTACTTTGCACAGCTTTCTTCAGTTTTTTACCATGTAACGGATCCTTCAGTGTTTCCACCAAAGCCTGGCTTCGCCGGTGAGCTTCAACTTGGCGAGCATAGCCTGGTTGGCGGGTGTAGTACCGGCTGCTTCAAAGTAATCTTCCATGGACTCTATCCAAATCTCAGCATCCGCTTGGACAGTCCTACCTTTCCCATCAAATTCTGGCGGCTTGATCTACTTGAGAAGAAACTTCTTCTCCTGGATCATGGCTGTACTTGATGTAGGGGGCGAACTGGGAACTTGTACCTAGGGTTGTGCCTAGATAGAGGATTCTTAATGTTATAACTCGCTAATCGTTATGATTTATATTTCATACCCAATTCAACTATCAACCAAGAAACCTAGCCACTTAACTTTTTATCAATTCTCAAAGACAAGACAGACATTGATAAAAAGAAGTCTTATTTTATTTATATGGGCATAACCCTTTCGGAGTACAAAAATTCCTAGGATGATAGAGCAACAATTACATTAGTTTGGGGAGAATAATATTGTGTTACATTTAGCTACGGGAACTGGATAATAGTATGGTTTCGGGTCATGGATCTTCAGGAATCGGTAAGTCATCGGAAGATTAGGGTATCCTTTCCTTTGGTACCCATTCTTCTCATAGCGTCCCAACATCTTAATTCTGTCGGTGGGGATTACGCGAGTCACTTCCTCGTATACATATGAGTTCAGCTCAACCCTCCGACCTTCGATATGTAAAGTTGAGTTTACGTGAGCCTCAACAAAAATGAACACCTTCACGATCTTCAGGTCCTCCAACCACTTGATCATCTTTAGGTTGGTTCGAAGGTACGCAAACCGGTGGGCAACTATGTAGTAGATTCCTGAGTCACCCATCCACCTCCGTTTCACATACAAAGGCGATTGATTATAAATACAGTCTAGGATGCTCATCATATCGATCCTTTGTCGATAATCCGAGGAATGCATCGCGGTCATAAACATGACTCGGAACACTAAGAACCTGTTCCATGCTTCATAATTCTGCAAGACATCATCGAAAGTAAGGAAATGTTCTTAACAGCAACATTTACTTTACTTCTTCTTATTAAGATTTCTTATAAAATACAAATCCTTCATTGGTTCACTCTCTTACCAACTCGAACATGTCCACTTGTTCCCGTCAGGACACGTCTTAGTAGTCCATCAGAAAGGAGGTCTAGAAAGCTCTCCCTAGAACTCCCATGGAATGTTACGGGGTTTGTGATCTAGGACTTTCCGCGTTTGCCACGTAGGGGAAGTATTTTGGCCGTTCGCACTTATGACCGACTTTAATCACAGTTTCCCCTAATGGTCATTTCCTAACAAAGGGAAACTAGCGTCGAACCCCAAGTGAGCTACTTTACGCAAAAACGTCGGGGCCGAAGCAGATTTACGCTGCACTTGGTTCAAGAAGAATGGGAAATGAGAGGGATGCAAGGCTCGACCTCTCTGCCATAAGGCATAGTCCCATTCCGTTCCCCTGAAACAACATAAATCAGGATTATTATAACCTAGACTCTAGGTGAACACCCTTGCTATTCATTTCCTTTGAGAAGATCTCCTTACTGTCCAATATGATTGAGAAAATTTCCCAGCCAACCAGGACCACCCATCCGTAGGATGGACCCATGGCCACATCCACCGCACTTTCGTCAAGGTTGCTTTATTTGTCTAATTACCTACCACATTTAGTTGGACACGCATCAAGCATCTTCCTTAATTAGCCTGTTAGACACTGGTTCCTTCACATAATCTTAGCACTTGACATAGAAAAGCAGTGTCAAACAAGTTCCTTTTTGAATAGGTTGTCATATTTATATTTGGAATACATTCATAAACTCCAGCCTGCAGGCTTATCCATAATCCACCCGAAGGCTATCCATAATATGCCCGAAGGCTATCTAGCAATCCACAGGGATTACTAATCCAAGATTCCACCCGTAGACTAGTATGCGGGCCTCGAGATCCAATCCCGAGTCACATTGGCCTCTTGTGCAGGGCCCGGAAGCAAGGGATTTACGGCCAGAGCCCTCCCTGGCACCCAAGTGTCCTCATACTCCAAGTAGCTCTCAACGAAGAGACCTCATGCAGCGGTTTTGATCCACATTCCCCGCCGGCTATCAACCCCCTTGGTTAGGGTCAGGCAGACAGTCTGGGGTAATTGAGGTTGCCTCTCCCTTCAGGCCTTCAACCTGAAGCATTAGATATATTTTCATCCTTTAATTTCTTGATCAAACAAAGCAAACAGTGCTCTTTAAATTGTTACAAGCACAATCATTTCCAGTGGTCGTTTATTTGGCCAACTGCTAAGGAGTGAATCCTTCTCTCCAAATGCATCCAGCATTCGATCCGGGATCAATTGCGACTTGGCCACATCCCAAGGGTTTGTCTGTTCTCCCTTTTGCCCTTGGGTTAAGGCCGTACCCTATTAACCCAACTTAACCAATGCCTTAGGCTTTATTAACAATAAATCATGGCGACAATGTCACTCCAAATTATTGATTGGTCATTTGCTTCCAAGCAAATACCTAATTTCCTTATCTTGGCAACTTTTCCCAAGAAAGGTGATATAATAGGATGACTACTCATCTTCTTGCAAGTTAAACTTGCGCACGAATCTGCTAATCTCATTTCGAGTAATTGGCAACTCTCTTGTGAACAAACCACAAGATCATGCGACCTTGCAACTTGTTGCATAAGTGTCACATCTACTCCATGGGATCATTTCACCCATCGAATGACGTATTTTGGTCATGGAATCATGATTACACAAGAAGCAGGGTTTAGGGTGTCTTCTTATCCAACCCATTCCCAATTGCACTAGACCGACAAAGTTTGGTCCTAGGGGTTCCAACTCAGTCCGAGTTTCATCTTTTGAACAAGTGATCCTTAGGGTAGAAACCCTAGATCGTTTCTTGCAAGTAAGTCCAATTGTCCCTACATTTCGTGAATGTGGGCAGGACCTTTGGGTATGAGGGTTTCGACTTGGCAACAAGTGTGAAACTAGGTCAAGTCCTTAACGTGCTAAACCCTAGTTAGCACTTGGAGTATATTGTATCGATTTAACCATCCTATGCGAATCCTTTGCGGTTTAGGTATTTTGGGTAATCCAGTTTACTTGTCTTACGACAAGAACGGACCATTCCTAAAGACGTTGTCTTGATCAAAAAGGAGAAAACATAGTTGCATTACGTCACAATTCATGTAAGCACACGATTCATTGCCTCTACGTACGACTAGATTTGCAATCCCTAACTTTTCTTGTTAAGATCAAAGCACATGTTAAAATTTGGCATAACTTCCATTGATCCTACTAGGACATGCATTCACGATTCATGCCACTAAGCTTTTAAGGTTTTATGTTAAAATGAACCATGCAACCTTTCCCTAACTACATCTCTGAATGAAATTATTCGTACGATGAATGTGCATTATGCAACCTTTCCTAACTACTACGCAGTTAAATGAGATTTATGCCAATTGAAGCTAGAGTTAACCTACTTCATGCAACCCTTAGAATCATTTCCATGCCTTGCAATTTCCTATGGTTGATAACGACTTTTTTAATGAATCATTACGAAGAAGATTTGTCTAAAAATGCAACATGCGATTTAATCTTTCCATGCATAATCAAAGGTGTACTACAATAGTTTCGACTTTGTAATGATAGTCATTAGTTGTTCTAGACTCGTCACTTTGCAATGCACCAAAAGGCAACTTGCTAATAAGGTACTAAAATGCATAGACATCTTATGTTCTTTTTCGTTCATTCCATTGAAAATACAAATGACCAACTTCGTATCGTGAAATACCTTAAGTAAATTTCAACTAGCCAATTTATTTCAATCACATTTAGCTAGGTGGATTTGATACGCTTAAGTGCATCCTAATTCCATGAAATAACCATGCATAACTGCAATACATCTACGTAAATCAACAATAGCAAGAAAACTTGGACTTGTGGGTTCGGTGAAATACCCACATGAATATTACGAGATGATCCTCTTGCAAGTGCGCCTTGTGAATTTTTAGGGGCCATCGTAGACTACGACTTCTGGTTTGCCTTCTCACAGATTCAAATTACTTGCCTTGGTTCGCAGCCTTATGATCTTTGGCTGTCTCCCTCGTACGTGGAAATTCCATTTTAAGTATGGATCCTTGATAGAAGTACCGACTTGCGGAATTCGACTTATGGAAGGTCTAAGGATTCGGAGCTTCAGTCTTCTTTCTTTCAGAAAAAGAGAGAATTCGTGAAAGGGTTCTTGTGATGGACCTTGCGGGAGTGGAGACTTTAAATCCTGAGCCTAGGGGCTTGTGGGTGATTGGTGGGAAGGGCTTTATAGGCTTCCACTTACTCTCTTTAAAATCGCGAGGGGTAAAGATCTTGTGGAAAGGGGTTTAAAGAAACCCTCTTCGTCTCTACAAAGACCCGGGGCCTAGGGGCTTGTGGAAGATTTGGTAGGAAGGGCCTTTATAGGCTTCCTCTTCAAAGCCCGAGGGGGAAATTGGGATTTTGGAGAATTCAATGGGAAGGGGGGCTTAGAGAAGCCCCTTAGAAACTTTTTAATGAAGCTTTTAAGAAGCTTATGGGGAGATGATAATGTTGTGGAAAAGGAGGAGGTGGTACTGATGTCGAGGTGGTATTGATGCCGCTTTGGCAGATTTGGCAGCTGCTGTCATGCCACAGGCGGCGGCGTACTCAGCTCTGGTGACTCCCTCTCCTCCTCACGGGATAGAGCACAATGACTAGTTGATCCCCTCTTCCTTCACACAGCACCCTCTATCCCTCACCCAACTCCCTCCACCCCTTACGAAGCCCTTTCCCTCTTCTATGGCAACGATAGCAAGTTTAGGGTAGGCTCCCTCTCGCCTATGTTTCCCCCCCCTTAGGGGGGGTTTTTATAGTTCAAGGGGGGGAGAAGGGACCTCCCCCCACATGGGCTGTGCATGCATCCCAGGACTCCCCCTTGCCACCACTTCCCCCACTTAGCCATCCCCTTCCCTCAACCACCCATTGGCTAAGGGAAAATTAAAAAAAAAAATTGCAATAATTCCACCTTTATCCACTTAGCCTCCTCCCAAGCGGGAGGTTTCCCGCAGTTGATGCCGTTTTGATTCTCCGTCCCGGTTTACCAATGGGGAATTCTCCATTTCTCGCGTGAGGTTATAGATTAACTGTCGGCACAAGGAATAACCTTTGCACGAGTTTACAGTGCGCATGGAAGGTTGGTTTAATAATATTTTTTTAACGTGGAAATATTACACCTGTAGAAGGTTTATCTCCTAGTATTCACGTGGATATTTCCCCGAGCCCGCAAGTCCAGGTTTTTTTTCTATTTTGATTTCACGTAGAAGTATTGCATTATGCACGATATTTTCATGGACTAGGATGCACCTATGCATGTTAAATCCACCTAGCTAAATGCAATTAGAAATAAATTGGCTATTTGAACATTTACTAGAATTAGCTCAAGATATGAAAATTGGTCATTGGTACTTTCAATGGAATGAACAAAAAAAAACATAAGGTGTCTATGCATTTTTAGGACCTTATTAGCAAGTTTCCTTTTGTGCATTGCAAAGTGACAAACCTAGAACAACTGATGCCTATCATTATAAGGTTGAAATTATTAAAGTGCACCTTTGATTAGGCATGGAAAGATTAATCGCATGTCACATTTTTAAACAAATCTTCATTGGATGATTCATTAGGGAAAGTCATTAACCCCATAGGAAATAGAAGAGCACGGAAATGATTCTATGAATTTGCGTGTGGCACATGATTGTAAATTGGAATAGGTTAACTGCAGTTTTTTTGGGATGAAGTTCACTACGTTGTAGTTAGGAAATGATTGCATGTTGCACATTCATTGTACGAAAAATTTCATTCATCAAGAGTTGTATTTAGGGAAAGGCTACATGGTTCATTTAAGCATGAAATCTTAAAAGCTTAGAAAAAGAATTGTGGGCATGACTCGTGAATGCAAGCCCTAGTAGGATCAATGGAAGTTATGCCAAAATTTAACATGCGTTTTGGTCTTAACAAGGAAAGTTTGGGTTATTGTAAATCTAGTCATACGTAGAAGCAATGAATCGCATGCTACGTGAATTGTGACATGTTGCAACCTTTTTTCTCCTTTAGATCAAGTTAACATCTCTAGGAATGGTTCATCCTTGTCACAAGACAAGTAGATCGAATTACCTAAATCACCTAATCCGCAAGGGATTCGCATAAGTTGGTTCAATCAATATGATAAATACCCCAAGTGATAACTAGGTTTTAGTATGATAAAGACTTGACTTAGTTTCGCACTTGTTGCCAAGTCAAAACCCTCATACCCAAAGGTCCTACCCACATTCATGGAATGTAGGGATAATTGGATGCTCTTGCGAGTAACGGTCTAGGGTTTATATCCTAAGGATCACTTGTTCAAATGATGAAACTCGGATTGAGTTGGAATCCCTAGGACCGAACATTGAGGGCCTAGTGCAATTAGGAATGGGTTCGGTAAGATGACACCCTAAACCCTGTTTCTTATCTAATCATGATTCCGTGACCAAAAAATGATGTTCGATGGTGGGCGAAATGATCCCATGGAATAGATGCGACACTTGTGCAACAAGTTGCAATGTCTCATGGTCTTGTGGTCTGGTCACAAGAAAGAGTTGCCATTCCTTGGAATGAGGTTGGCAGGTTCTTGCATAAGTTTAACTTGCAAGAGGATGAGTAGTCATCGTCTTATAACACCTTTCTTCGGAAAAATTTCCAAGTTAAGGGAAATTAGGTATGTGCTTGGAAGCAAAGGATCAGTTGACAATTTAGAGCGACATGGTCGCTAGGATTTATTGTTAATGTATGAAACCTAAGGTATTGGTTAAGTTGGGTTAACAAGGTATGGCCCTAGCCCAAGGATAAAAGGGTTAACAAACAAACCCTTGGGAATCTTGCCAAGTTGCAATTGATCCTAGATCGAATGCTGGATGCATTCGGAGAGAAGGATTCACTCCTTAGCAGTTGGCCAAATAAATGACCACTGGAATTGATTATGCTTGTAACAATTTAGGAGCATTGTTTGCATTGTTTGCTCAAGGAACTAAAGGATAGAAAGATATTTAATGCTTCAGGTTGAAGGCTTGGAAGGGAGAGGTAGCCTCAGTTACCCTCGATTGTCTGCCTGACCCTAACCAAGGGGGTTGTTAGCTGCACCAGGAACGTGGACCGAACCCGCCGCGTGAGGTCTCTCTGTTGAGCACTACTTGGAGCAGGAGGACGTTGGGTGCCAGGGGGGGCTCTGGCCGTAAATCCCTTACCTTCCAAGCCCTGCACAAGAGGCCAACGTGACTCTGGATTGGATCTCGAGGCCCGCATACTAGTCTACGGGTGGAATCTTGGATTAGTAATCCCTGTGGATTGCTGGATAGCCTTCGGGCAAATTATGGATACCCTTCGGGCGGATTATGGCAAGCCTTCAGGCATATTATGGATTAGCGTGCTCGCTAGATTTTATGGATGTATTCCAAAGATAAATATGATAACCTGTTGAAAAGAAACTTGTTTGACACTGCTTTTCTATGTCAAGTGCTAAGATTACGTAAAGGAACCAGTGTCTAACTGGCTAATTATTGAAGTTGTTTGAGGCATGTCCAACTAAATGTGGTAGGTAATTAGACAACTAAAGCAACCTTGAGGAAAGTGCGGTGGATGTGGCCATGGGTCCGTCCTACAGATGGGTGGTCTCGGTTGGCCGGGAACTTTTCTCAATCAAAATGGACAGTAAAGGAGATCCTCTCAAAGGAAATGAACAGCAAGGGCATTGACCTAGAGTTTAGGTTATTAGAATTCCGATTTATGCTGTTTTAGGGGAATGGAATGGGAGTATGCCTTATGGTCAGAGAGGTCAAGCCTTGTATCCCTCTCATTTCCCATTCTCCTTGAACCAAGTGCAGCATGAATCTACTTCGTCCCTCGCGTTTCTGCGTAAAGTAGTTCCCTTGGGGTTCGACGCTAGTTGTCGTTTAAGAAGATGATCATTAGGGGATTCCCTGATATAGATCGGTCCTAAGTGGGAACGGCCAGAATACTTCCGCTACATGGTAGATGCAAGAAGTCCTAGATTGCAAACCCCGTAACATTCCATGGGAGTGCCGGGTGGAGCTTTCTAGACTCTCTTTCCGATAGACTGCTAAGACGTTTCTTGAAAGGAAACAGGTGGACACGTTACAGGATCATTCGATATGAAAAAGAGTGGAGCTTGTATGCTTGTTTTTCATGTTTAGGCAGTGCATCAAGGGGCCAATTCCCAAGATATACGAGAGCTATAGTGAAGCCGCGGTGTTTCAACCGAGAGGTTTCCTCCTATGTATGTGATGCATGGTGAGTTATACCAATGTGTATGAGATCTCCCTTTAAGGAGTAGGGGAAGGCAAACATTGAACTGTGTCCTATTACAAATGCAAGATCGATAGTAGAGTTTTGTATAGCATGTGCCATAGACGCTCTTGGCTCTGAGGCCGTGTGGGGTGTCCTGTGTGTCCTCGAGGTTTGGCTGGTGCTACAAAGCCGATATGGGGCCTATTTTAGATCTCGACACAAGGATGAAAAGATGGCTATCTAGTTCATGATCATTTGTGTCAACCATCAATAGAAAAAGGATTCTTTGAGGAATTCCCCTCTTCCAGTAGGAGAGTCTGATTTTTGTTAGGTACCACTGTCTTGAAGACAATGGTGGTACGAGACAGGGAAAGCTCTCACCTCTTGGTAGCAGTAGTTTTTTCTCATACATTTATGGTGTATGTACTGAAAGTACTTTGTGTTTTCATCATATTTGAGATATTCCTAGAGCTGCCAAGAAGTATGTGAAGAGAAAAGAGAAAGAATTGAAGCTTGAAAGTGTTTTACAGAATGAAGACAGGGTAGATGGTCCCTGTGATCGGCTATCATGATCGGATACTTTGGAGGATCTTTCAACATTTTTGAAAACAAAGAATAGAGAGTTTTCATATATCTTACAGGTCCATTCTTTGGTGATGTATTGCAAAATTGTTGATTTCATGCTTCAAGAAAATTTGGGTGCTAAGAATTCTTTGCAAAAAGTGTTCTTTGCTAAAATATTTTAGCAAAAAGAGTTGGATGCTACTATTTATTCACAACAAAATTTGAGTTTACTAGGGTATTTACAACAAGGGATGAAATTTACAGGTTGTAGCAAAGAAGCCAGAGTACATACAAAGTATAAGACCATTAACAATAAGGTTAGACAAGTTTGCAGGATAGCTACCTTTGAATAGTCATGAGATGTTTAGGAAAGCCATTATGCAGCCTCCTTTATGGAATCTTGCAGGTATTGGGACATGCGTTTTCAGCCAAGACACTAAAAGAGATGAAGATTGGGAATGAAGATTTTTTGCTTCTAGCAAAGGTGAGATTTTATGAAGAGGTTTTGTGTAGACATGTGAGAGATTTTTCTTTTTTCACGTAGGAGATTGGATGCATTGATCCTAGGGTTGTGATGCCTAAGGTTATTTTTACTATTTCTCATGTCCCTGGGAATCTACGGCCTGTTCGTGTGCCTAGAGCTCACTTGCCAAAATTGGTGGAGCTTTTGAATGAATAGATTAGGATGGGGATTCTAGAACCATCTTTAGCTTCATATTCTAATAGATGGTTCGTAGTTTTCTTGGAGCTTGTATGCTTTATGTTATTTGGATTCCTCATTTTGCTCATATTGCAGATGATCTCTACCAAATCTTAAGGAAAGAGCTTCGTTTTTCTTGGGACATGAGAAACACTAGAGCTATGCAGAAACTAAAGAGATTGTTGAGAGCTGCTCTGACTCTTTGGAAAGCAGATTATGAGTGTGGGAGACCTATTGTAATTACTATTGGTACTAGTCCTATTGGCATTGTATTTTTCTTGCATTAATGATGTTGATGATGGGGGTGATCTTTCAGCCATGCATGCTGATCATATTTGTTATCTATCTACTTTGGAAAGCTTTGATGATTCTTGGTATATAGGAGAGTATTTACAGATTGTTTGTTATTTGAGTATCATGTCTAGATAGGATGGATGGAGTGATGCGGACTTGAAGAAGATCAAGAGAAAGGCTTATGGTTTCCTCTTGTGAAGTGGACTACTTTGGAAGCATCCACAAAAGTCAGGAGGATAGCCATCGAGACATGTATCTGACATAGCTTCATAGGTGTAAATCATGAAAGAGTTTCATGAATGTCTTTAGGCTGGACATGGAGCTGTTTGGGCAACTTATGAGAAGATTAAAGAGCACTAGTAGTGGAAAGGCATGTATAGAGATATCTCACAGTTTGTTGAGACATGCCCTCATTGTCAATTGTTTTCTTTAGTGAGGCATAGAGCTGAGCTTCATCCTACCTACCCGCTATGTATTCACTACAAGTGGGTTCTTGATTTTATTACTATGCTTGTTGGATTATGCAGATGCATTATATTTTCTTGGCATGAGAAGATCTCACAAAATAAGTGGAAGGAAGAGCATTGAGGATAAAGTTTACTTCACTAGTTTGTAAGTTTCTATTCGAGGATGTTATTTGCAAGCATGGATACATTGGGAAAATTACTGCAGATAGAGGTGAGTTGGATGCTGATGAGGCTAGGGATTTTTTCTCTTGCCTTGACATTAAACTTTCTTTGACTTCAGCATATAATCCAGAAGGAAACGGAATGACCGAAAGAGGCCATCCACCGATTGTGAAAGCCTTGGCCAAAGCATGCGGTGGCGAGGTTAGGGAGTGGCTAAGATTGTTGCCTTATGCCTTATGGGCTGATCACACTACCTACATTGTGACTACAAGATATATGCTAACCGAGTTAATGTATGGAAAAAAGCTAGTAATGGCTATAGAGACTTGCACACTTACTTGGAGTGCTTTACCGACGCAATAAGATGAGATTATTAGAGAGGATCTTTTGGCTCTTTGTATTCATTAGTTGGAGAGGAGATAAGAAGATATTGAAAGAGTTATTTAAAAGCTAAAAGAGGCTAGAATTTGTAGCAAAGACTGATTTGATACTGGACACAAATTGAGACCTAGAGAGATTGATGAGGGAGATTGGGTGTTGGTCTATGACAGAAGTCTAGACAATCAGTATAATGCTATTTGCAAGGTTTCAAGACAATGGTTTAGGCCTTATTTGGTGCATCATTTCCATGAAAATTCTATGTATTCCTTGGCCGAGCTTGATGGTACGGCCTTGTGGATTCCGATTGCAAGAAAGAGAATCAAATTGTTCAAGAGAAGACATGATGTAGTCTATGCAGTCGAGGAGTTAGATGATGAAATTTATGATGGATTTGAGGCAGAATATGATCTACATGAGGCTGATACTATTGCATATGCTTCTCCAAAAGATGAGGAGATTGCATTGACCATCGCGCTTGGCAATGATGAGGATGCGTAGTTGCAGCCCATTCCAGGATCTACAGGTTTGGAGGGGGCAGATGTCATGACACTACACGTCCACTACTACGAACCTAAGGGTCAAGTTTTTCACTAGGAAATTTTACACATTAGACAACATCATTAGGAATTTATTTTCCATTGTACATGTATTTTTGTTTGCATTTTTGCATGACGCACAAGCACATGTAGTTAGGCTAGACAGATTTTCTTTAGTGCATTCATAAATTTTTTTGTGGAATCATTGTTTGATTGATTGCATTGCATGGATTCTAATTTGCAAACCACATGAATGATTGGGCACAATATTCTCTTCCAAAGCATATTATTGATAGGGCACATTGCATGGAGAAACAGTTTCATATGCAAAAATCCGTTTTGAAGACTCTAGGATCAAAGGAAAAGGTCATAAGTTTTACATCGTCAGTGAGTATTTCCTAAAGAAAATGAGGACATGTATGTCAAGTGTTATAGCCTACAAGTAGCACATGAAGTTTCGATAAGTTGCTCAATTGAAACTACAAACAGAATACACAATTGGTTTGTTGGTACTGATGGAAAAGTAATTACAATACCTCTTGCTAAATCTTTAGGCCAAGATAGATTTCTTCTACAAGTTTATGACTTGAAGAAGATTTCAAAACTAAGCATTAGCATGCCAAATTATCAGGGAAATCATCAAGGCTCTTATTAGTATGAATGGAACCAGAAGAAGGGTTTTCTTTGCAACCGCTTGATTATGAAGAATTCTCATAGTGTGTACAAGTTATAGTGGACTTTGCTGCAAGACTTTGAATGTGGCCATGATATACTCATGAATAATCCACTTTGAAGACTAGTGTCTCAACCAAGTTTAATATTCTACATTCAAATCTTAAAGGTTACAATGAGACATGTTTTGATGTCGAAGGAAGATGGGCACATTGTATCCCAAAGACTTATTGATGCTGCTCTTGAAGGGAAAGAAGAGGAGAAAAAGCATACGCAAGGGGGTGAAGGAGCCTATCATGCATAGCTATGGATGACAATGCTATTTGAGAGACTCCCATGTCTGCTTTTCTACTGTCATTAAAGATATGAGAAAACAGGTTTGTTTTGGAAAGGCGGGTGTGTTTGTCTATTTGGGGCTTCTAGTGGTGTAGGGCAACCCTTGGCTCTTCTATTGAAGATGAACCCCTTAGTCTCTGTCCTTCACTTGTGCAATGTGGTAAACACATCAGGAGTGATAGTAGATCTCAATCACATGGACATAGCCACTATTGTATGTGGCTTTGTTGGCAAGGATCAACTTGAAGTGTCCTTGGAGGGTATGGAACTTGTGATTATCCTAGCAGGAGTACCCTAGAAACTTGGGATGACGCTTGATGATCTGTTCAATAACAATGCTCGTATCCTGTTCACTCTTTGTGAAGGTGGTGCTAAGTGCTACCCCAAGGCAATTGTTAACCTTATTAGTAACTGTGTGAATTCCACTATACCGATTGCTACTAAAGTGTTCAAGATAGCTAGAAATTTTGACCCAAGGCACTTGATGGGGGTTACCACCCTAGATGTGGTCCGGGCCAACACCTTCATGGTAGAAGTTTCGGGACTTGATCCTAGGCTAGTAGATGTTCCTCTTATAGGGGGACATGCGATGATGGGCATGCCCATGCTCAGGGCCCCCTAGCATCAAGTTCCAACTGTAGTGACTCAAAAAACCACTGATCGAGATGTGTGACAATACTCGCTGTTGCGGGCCCAACGCAACATCCTTCCCCAGTCGTCCCTACTCGGGCTCACACATTGTGGCCTCATCTCGGGTAAGTTACTCATGAATATATGTGTGCATCATGTGCGTTCAAAACAAGTTATTTTTACAATACCATTTTTATACTTTTTTTACATATAGAAGGGTGTAATATAAAGGGGTTATTTACAGATGTAATAGAAAAGGGCAATGTTTTATTAGGAAAAATTCACAGATAAGTGTTAGCTATATATAGTCTGTCTATATATAGCGTCCCAGGTCCCCTCTATATATTCCTATCATGTGTGCTCAGTTGACACACTTCTGGGGGTTCCACTTCCGGTGTCTCATATCTCTCTTCTCCTCTTCCTCCGTTCCTCGTCTCCCTCGTGCACTGTTCAACATGGTATCAGAGCGAGGTTTCACAATTACGCAAAGATAAGTTTTTCTTCTTTGTTCATTCTTAGATCTTACTTTCATGTATATGGTTTCATATTTATGTTGCTCATATATATTGCTTTTATATCATATATATGTTAATAAATCTTTATGGCTATACTTTGTTGCAAATTTTGACTTGAGTTATGGCTTTGAAGATGTGATATAATCATGGTAATTACAATTTGGTTATGGCTTTATATTGCCGTTTGAGATTGGTCTATGTGTGCCGCGAATTTGGTTTTTCCACTCATCATCATCTCATCAGACATGAGAGGCATCAGCGCATACACGACAGTAGCCGACACGGAAACACAAAGAGAGAGAGGCCGGTCCTTCCCCTGCAGAGCGAGCGAGAGAGAGAGAGACACACAGAGAGAGAGAGAGAGAGAGAGAGAGAGAGAGAGGAAGACGCACAGTTCTTGACTTGCCCCTTCGCCTTTGTCGACGTCCCGTCTTAGCTCAGAGAGAAGCATGGCTTGCTTGGATATGGCTTTTATCGACCAAACGGTGGCAGCCCTTGGTCCGGATTCGGATACAGAGGAACCAGAGGATATGATAGTCAAATGCGTACACGACACAGAGAGAGTCAGAGAAAGAAAAGAGGACTCGCTCCTTAATCGACACAATAGGCAAGCCTTCGACAGAGTCGTCGCCACTCACCTTGTCATCAGATTTGTCCCGGACTGCGTTTTTTGGTCACAATAGGTGGGCAAGCCTTCGACAGAGTCCTCCAAAAGGCAAGCCTTCGACAGAGTCCTCACCACTCACCTTGTCATCGGATTTGTCCCGCACTGCGTTTTTTGGTCTCTTCCATCGGGTTCCTTCCGTTGGTGCCAACCATGCTTATTTTCTAGGTCCAGCGAAGAAAAACTCAGTCGAGTGCCTTGATGGGGGCCAGTAATCGGACTGTATCGTTAGGACAAGACCTGTTTCTTTATGCTGTCAGCGCGGCGCTCAGTTGCCTTGTTCTTTCCAGTAATCGGACTGTATCGTTAGGACAAGACCTGTTTCTTTATGCTGTCAGCGCGGCGCTCAGTTGCCTTGTTCTTTTCGTTGGCCTGCAGTATATTGATCCTAATAGGGCTCATGAAAAGAAGGCAGCGGAGCGCAAGAAGGAGATTGCCAAGTGCCTTGGCTGACCGCTTGAAAGCTTTGAGGCTTGCAGTAGAAACTAGGAGGGCACCACGTCTGGACTACAGTCGAAAGCCGGGCATTACCCGTGAGAGAGAGAGACAGACAGGGTGCTGGAGAAACTTGACATGGGAGGAGGAGAGGACACGAGTCTTTGCTCTCCAATTAGCATTTCATGGAAAAGCATGCACGCTATTCCTGGATACAATGCAAATTTATTCTCAAAAATTTTATCCAAAGTTTTACATCAGCGCATCACCAAAGTGATTATAATTATGGTTTTGTCTTTCTACGTATAAACTACTTGGATTCGAAAGGATTTTCCTTGTCAAGCGATAATGTTATTATATCCAGGTTATTGTTAATTAGCTTTAGTATCAATAGCATCGACATTATGAAAAGAACCAACAATAGCAATGCCATGTCTTATGTTATGGATTCTTTATCATGTCATTGTTTCATAAGTTTCATAGCCTATATTTTATATTTTTCGTTCAATCAATACTATTCAATTACTATTTCATTCAATGCTTTGGTATGTTGGTATTGCAATGCTTCATGATGCTTGCCCTCGTTCAATATTCCATTGATGCTTCATTCCCTACTTTGGATGCTGATATTGCCATGTTTCATGATGATCGTCCTCGTTCGTTATTTCATTGATGAGTATCTATATTCAACTAATGACACATTATTTCGTTTATATTCTTTCCAACTGATGAGCATCTATATTCCAGCTGATGACACATTATTTCGTTTATATTCTTTCCAGCTGATGAGCATCTATATTCCAGCTGATGACACATTATTTCGTTTATCTTATTTCCAGCTGATGAGTGTCTATATTCCAGCTGATGACACATTCTTTCATTTATATTCTTTCCATCTGATGAGCGTCTATATTCTAGTTGATGACAAATTGTTTTGTTTATATTCTATTCATGGGCCCCCACATGTGTTATGTTGTCTATATAGCGGCCCCCACCTTGTGTTGTTCTAATATCACTATAATGTTTTTCTTTTAGTTTTGATGTGACAAATATACTGCTTACATCCTAAGTTCAGTTTAAGGGATTTCTTGGAGATTTAATCTTTTGCAGTGATGTCGCTGCCTCTGAATAGGCTGTTGTAATTCAGGAGTGATGTAGCTCCTTCTCTGTTGATGTTGTAATTTCAGAGTGATGTAGCTCCTTTGACGCCTATGAATTGGCTCTTGTAAGTTCAAATTTGTAATTTTATATTTTGAATATTAATATAACAGTAGGCCTATATAGAGCTATGGGTTTTTCCCTTCAGCCCCCAAGGGTTTTTTCATCCATAGTAAGGGACCTTTATTTGAGTGGGGGTGTTAGCTATATATAGTCTGTCTATATATAGCATCCCAGGTCCCCTCTATATATTCCTATCATGTGTGCTCAGTTGACACACTTCTAGGGGTTCCACTTCCGGAGTCTCAAATCTCTCTTCTCCTCTTCCTCCGTTCCTCGTCTCCCTCGCACACTGTTCAACAATAAGGATATTTATAAATAGGCCTTCAACACATGTGATGCAGAGGATATACATATAGTAACTTCCCCGAGAGCCTGATACTCCTGCCTCTCTATAGCATCATTGCCCTACCATCGTTCACACGTAAGGTGGCAAAAAAGCTTAATATGTAAGCTTTTAACAATGAAAAGAAATGACGTGATCAGCGTTTAAGTTGTTTTGAAAACCATAATCTTTTAAAAAACCTTAACCTCTTTTAAAGCTAAAAAGCCTTAGGTTTTTTTGGATAAAGAAAAAACACAACATGAGAGAAAGAGGAGGAAAAACTATAAAAGGAGGACTAGGAGAGCTTGGGAGGCCATCAAAATCAAGTGAGAGAGACTAGAGGTGGAGCTTGAATCCCTTGCCCTCTTTGATATTGCCATCAAATTCAAGAGAGAGGCTTGAGGTTGAACTTTGTGTCCCTTGCCTACATTGAAGTTTTTGCCATCGAGTCACTTATGAAGGTGGCTTGATGAGTTGAAGCTTCTTGCCTACTTGAAGATTGTCATCAAGCTCTATGGAGTGGCTTTTGAGTTGAGCTATCAACTTCTTACCCTCTTCGAAGTTCTCATCATCAAAATCTTTGAGTGTGGCTTGAGTTCAAGCTTGGTGCTCCTCACCTTTCTTGAAGTTCTTTCCTTAATTCTTGGCATTCCAACTTTTTGTTTGAAATCAAACTCCACCCGTATCTCTTTATGTCTCTGGACTGATCAACACCAACAACTGGATATAGCTGTACATGTATGTTACATTGAATAAGTCGGTGTAGACTTGATCTAACCATAGTTAGATGATGGTTAGTAATAAACCTAGTGTAAGTGTAAATAACTGAATTAGGGGCATATAAAAGGGAAAATGACACATGTAGATATAATCAATCTTTGACATAATAATACATCTTTGTCCTTCATCTCTCTAACTTCTCCTGTCCTTTCATGGCTTCCAGCCATCTCTCTTCTTCTTTCTAGTATTTCTCTCTCTATTTCTAGTCTTTCTCTCTCCTCATCACTCTCTTTCTCTCACTTCTACACTTCTTTTCTCTTCTACAGTCTTCTCTCTCCTCTTTCTCTCTCCCCAGTCCTCTTCTTGACAATTGGTATCAGAGTTTCTTAGGTTCTTGATCCTATAGTCATATTTCACTTGGTTTCTCCTTTTCATTTTCACAAATCCAAGAACTTCAAGTACACATGTGCAGACATGGCAGGTACATTGGAGTGACCAGTAGATATTTCCAAGAAGAAGATAGGCAGCATTGAAGACTGGAAGGGATAGATATAGTGGTGGATGGACAAAATAGTAGGCCGTCATCAAAATTTCATATAATTTTTGGAGGTACTTAGTAAATTGGGGTTGCAAGCTTTAGTGAAGACTAAAGGCCTAGTTACTTTTTCAAACAGCGGGGTTCTTCTTTTCTTCTCAAGCTTCTCTTCAAGTTTTCATGGAGTGCTTTCCAGAAATCCCTTCATTCCTCTTTTTCATATGGCCACATGAGTTACTGGACAGCCCTAGCACAAAATATGTTAGATCTTTAGGCTTGATTTCTCCATCACAACTTCATTAATCTCTATTCGAAGCTCTGAGAAGTTACATATGACCTTCTATTACCTATTGCTTCAATATGGAAGCCGAATAAGCCATGATAGCAAGGTAGAGATGGCCATTTTAAAGGAGAGTTCTAATGAAACTCTTCCATACTGGTAAAGAATCGAGTTCTCCTACCATAGAAGTGGAAACTTCCTCCTTCCCAGCTCTGCATTCTTTTGCTTGATGACTTTACTACTTTCATCAGATGCTTTCGTGTAAGGTTACATAATCCTCACTCCAAGCACTTCCAAAACGCAGCAGCCCGATTTTGGCAAAGCCCCAAAGTATAAGCCAAGGTACCTGAAACATCCTCATCTACATCTCTTTCAGAGGATTGCAGGCACTTCCAGAAGGCATCTGACTGATTTTAACAAAGTTCTGAGGTTTCGTTCTCTAGTTGGAGAAGCATCAAGATACAATGAGATGGATAGAAGGTATACTAGGATTCATTACTATTTGACATTCCCTTGTATTGAAGAGGTTTTGTGTGAGATTTCTAGATGGGAGCTGAATGTTTGCTGCTAGTACAAGTATGTCCATTAAACACTTGACGGATACCAGACATGATACCCATGAGAATAGCCTTAGAAAGTGCCACAAGGCCCATAAAGAATATACTGATAGGCTACATGAGTGAAGGATTGCGGATAAGAACACTTCTTGAGGAAAAAACTACTTGGGTGATCCATCTTTTGAGATTTGGAGTCCTCTAGAAAAGGGGGTAGAAAGAAAGAGGACAGGCTTCTCAAAGAGTACGTATATAAGGGCCTTCTTCCCTTGCAAAGACCTTTACAAGATGCCGATCGTGTCCAAACTCGATCGTGAGAAGCTTGTCTCTGACCAAGTGCTCCTCCATGGTCACATCCATGGCAAAATGCTCTGCATGCTCATCTACCAGAGAGACATCAGTGAGGACATGAATACAAAGACTAGAGTAAGCAAAGCCAAAACACGCTACCTGTGGAGGAAGGGCTTTAGCTTGTAAAATTATTCTTGAAGGAAACAGGTTCGTTCTTTGCAAGCCTTGCCTAGGATCATGAAAAATCTGACTCGACTCTACACACCTTGGAGAATGAACTTATCGTCAATGCTTGCTTCATAACCTCTACCCACCAGAACAACGCTGTGACAGGTTCTATGACAAGCTTCGCTTCAACTCAAGCCAGCACTGGTAGATTGTTGGTCACTCATGATGATTAGTGTTTTGGCCAAGCTTCCATTAGAGTCAACATCTATGGTTACCAACATGTGGCATCCTATAGATCGTGTCTTTAGTCCTAGTTTTATGAGTTTTCTGTTGAGCATTTACTGCAAATGCCACCTATACAAAATTGGACTGCATAAATGTGTAGCAACCTCAATCATCTGGCATAAACAGCATTGTCGGCTTACTGAGGACTTCGAAAGGCCAAGCTATTGCCACACTTGAGGGATCTCCTACCCCATAATGTACTAAAGGAAGTAGAGAATAGGGATTGTAGATTTTGTTGGATACAAAAGTTCCATTAATTGGACATCAAGTTGTGAAGCAGAAGAAGGATTGTTGACTGACAGGGAATGTAACACCTATGATCTAATCTGTGGCCTCTGCTAATAGAGGCTATGGGCCCACACTGCGAGTAAGGACGAGGGGCTGCACTCACTTTTCACCCCACTTAGCTGCATGCTTGTACCCAAACTTAAATCTGAAATCTGGATGTTTGAGAAATTCACTGAGCAAGTCGAAATCACACACGTTCTCTAGCAGCTCCTGGTTGTCAGAGACAAGATCTATGACCTCCACACTGAAGTTTCCAAACTTTGTTACACCAAGATTTGCAAGATCCAGGTGCAGGTTGGCTAGTACTATAATTGAACTTGATATCCCAATCAGCCCAAGGGTGAGAAAAATAGCTTCTACAATGTATCGACATCTCTCATTGCCTTCTTTCCGAAGTTTGAACCCTATTACTACCCATTATTAAGCATTGTCAATGACTTAAGCGAGTCACAATCAGGACCTACACTCATTTTCTTTGTTGTCAGCAATTCAAGTACTTCATAGCCATTGCTTTGGCACCTCACTTTACCACTCAACAACACAAGAGCAGGTGCTTAATCATCATCTTGCCGAACGCATGCCATTTTTACACTACAAGGAATTGGGAATCTAGTGACGCCGATTAGCGACGGCGGATATCGGCGTCGCTATAGGCATCGCTATTGGCATCGCAACTGGCGTTGCTATTTGCGTCGCAAATAGCGACGCCAATAGCGACGCCGCAGGGAAAAAAAGCGCGGCCGAAACTAGAGCGCCGTTTTCATTTTCTTTTCTTTGCCTTTTGAGAGCGAGAGCGAGGGAGAGAGCGAGGGAGAGAGCCAAGGCTTTGTGAGAGAAGAAGAGGAAGAGACTTACTCCCGCCGCCGCCGCCGCCGCCGCCACCGCCGTTGTTCGCGAAGGAGAGGAGGAGCCCTCGTTGCAAAGAGAAGCCGCCCACGCTCGCCATATCTCATTGGTGAGTCTCCCTCTCTCTTTCTTTTACTTGTTGAAGGTTTAAATCGTTCTCTTTTGTTTGTTTAGGAGAGGAAATGAAAGAGAAGGAGAGGGAGAGGGAGAGAGAGGGAGAGAAAGAGAGGGAGAGGGAGAGGGAGAGGGAGAGAAAGAGAGGGAGAGTGCATTCTCTCTCTCTCGACTCTCCCTTTTGCTTGTTTAATGTTTAAATTACTTTCTTTTTTGCTTATTTAGGAGAGGAAACGAGAGAGTAAGAGAGAAAGAGAGGGTGAGGGAGAGGGAGAGGGAGAGGGAAAGAAAGAGAAAGAGAAAGAGAAATAGAGGGAGAGGGAGAGGGAGGGGGAGGAAATAGGAGAGGGAGAGAAAGAGAAAGAGAGGGAGAAGGAGGGAGAGTGCATTCTCTCTCTCCCTCCCTCTCCCTTTTGCTTGTTTAATGTTTGAATCACTTTATTTTTTGCTTGTTTAGGAGAGGAAATGAGAGAGAAAGGGAGTGAGAGGGAGAGGAAGGGGAAGGAAATGAGAGAGGGATAGAAAGAGAAAGAGAGGGAGAGTGCATTGTATCTCTCCCTCTCCCTTTTGCTTGGAGGATGTTTAAATCACTTTATTTTTTGCTTGTTTAGGAAATGAGAGAGAAAGAGAGATAGAGAGGGAGAGGGAGAAAAAGAGAAAGAGAGGGAGAGGGAGGGGGAGGGGAAGGAAATGAGAGAGGGAGAGAAAGAGGGAGGGGGAGGGAGAGGGAGGGAGGGAGAGGGAGAGGGAGAAAGAGGGAGGGAGAGGGAGGGAGAGGGAGAGGGAGGGGGAGGGAGGAAATGAGAGAGGGAGAGAAAGAGAGGAAGAGAGGGAGAGGGAGAGAAAGAGAGGGAGAGGGAGGGGAAGGAAATTTAAGATAATATACGTATTGATAATGGTATGCAATGTGCTTTGCATACGGCCACGTACTTCATCAAAATGAACCCAAAATTATTGTTATAGAAGAAGAAACCCTTAAATTGAGTATAGGATAATTTCTCTCAGGTCTTATGACTATGATTAGAATTGATTGAAATAAATTTTATTACTATAGTTATAAAATTTCATAGATGGCGCGCATTAATTTTAAAATGGATTACTTATACTCAAAGCCGAGATATAACAAAAAATTATCTACCAGGACAAACAAATCATTGAGCATGATACAAGGCCGAGATATAACATCGGAAAATCTCTCGACTACTATATACAATGCAAGGTTTATGGTCAACTTGCAACTTGACGTACATCTCCATAAAGCTATCCATTTAAGCCTCGTTTGCTGTAATGTAGATAAGATGGCAAACAAAGAAGGTCTTATTGTTCAAGACCGCGAGTCGTATCTTAATCAGCATGTCCCATGTCCTTGCTCTCAATGCAAGTTGGCAATTAGACGAAAACGCCGATTGTCTATAGAACACGTACGACGATTTGGCGAGTTTCAATCTGAGATCATCGATCAGGCGATTGTAGATTTTCAGCAAACCGTAATTTGAAGTTAGCATTTTTCATGCATTGTACTCTCAAGCTAATTGAAAACCATACACAATAAGATTGGGTCTTGTTGGCAAATTTTGTATCCAGGGGGGTGATGTCTCGACCCAAGGGGGAGTGCACCCTTTGCGGCTAATTAGAAGAGTTTGTGGACGTGCGATGGATGGATTGCAGGAGCCAATCGACCACTCGCAAGGCCCATCTATACCGTCAATGCCAGAGGAGACAGACAACCTTCCCGACTTGCCTACAATCTTGGAGCCTGAGATGGAGGCAATGATCGATGCATTGATTCCCATGGATGTTGAGACATCTGACCTACTTAGAGAGGAAGCATCTATACCATTAATGATGGGTGCCAAGTATCTCGGTTGAAGACATTGCTTGCACTCTTAAGTGTGCAAGCAAAATACGGTTGGAGCAATACGAGTGTGATTGAGTTATTCAGGTACCTTGCACACAGACTTCATTGTTTTTTTTTAAAAACAGTATTATTACAAACATTGATGGATTTTTCAAGGTGTTTTATGATTTTTTCAAGTTATTGAAATATCATATATTTCCACCTGCAAACACCATGCCTGAGTCTCGTGATGATGCACGACATGTTTTACGGAAGCTTGGCATGGACTACAATAACATCCATGCATGTATCAACAACTGCATATTGTTTCAAGATGAATATGAGACTATGGAGACATGTCCAAAGTGTGGTGCTCATAGGTATCGACAGGACTTGCAAGGGCAGACCATCCCTCAAAAAGTCCTCAGGCACTTTCCGCTCATCCCCCGCATAAACCACATGTTTCACACGTCTGCCATGGCAAGCTTGACAACGTGGCATGTGCAGAATAGGTCCACGGATGGAGTGCAACGAATATCAGCAGATTCGCGCGCATGGAGCCACATTGACTCTACCTTCCCAGGCTTTTTGCGAGAGCCAAGGAATCTTTGGCTCGGTCTCGCCATGGATGGTATGAACCCATTCGGTCTGCGCTCAACTTCTTATAGTGTGTGGCCTATAGTGCTTGTCAACTACAACATTCCTCCATGGCTTTCTACGAAGAAATGACATCTCATCCTTAGGTTGCTCGTCCCGGGCCGCTACAAAGTAAAAAATATGGACGTGTATCTTCGTCCATTAGTCGATGAGCTTAAGATTTTGTGGGAGGAGGGGGTCACGGTGCAAGATATGAGCAGGCGCGATGGTCGGCGGTCAGCCAACATTCGAGCCATTCTCATGTGGACGATACATGACTTTTCGGGATTGGGAGAGTGCTCAGGTGAGCAGACCTTTGTTCTCACCGGTAATATCTATATTTTATTTCATTCAATCAAGTATTTCCTAGGTCGTGGATCGCCTTGCAGGTCTCGTTACCTCAGGTTATCATGCATGTCCATTGTGTGGGCCACAGTTAGACTCCCGAAGGTCACGAACCATGAAGAAGATGGTATATCAAGGACACGCTGCTTTCTTGCCGGAGGATCATGAACTCAGGGAAGGTTTTCTTGGACGACCTCCAGCACGTATGAACGCTGCAAGCTGGTACGAGCTGAAAATGGTAAACCCGGAATCACATCCAAATGGAATGCGACGGTTCTCAGTTTTCTACGAGTTGCCATATTGGACCCACTTACAGGTCAACCACTTGTTGGATCCCATGCATATTTTCAAAAATGTGGGCAGCTTGCTATGGGACCACATCACAGGAAAGAGAGACACTATAGGGTCATGAATGGATTTAAAGGAGGTAGGTAAGATGGAGGCGCTTTGGCCACAGTCGAGTGCTGAAGGGGAAGTGCAGCTTCCTCGCGCTCCCTGGGTTTTGTCTACCAAAGAAGAGCGCATTGTGAAGCAAGTAATCAAGTCTATCCGCACTCCGACGGGTATGATGCGTTCTCTCAGGTCCACATTTTCTAAAGATGACCAAATGTCTGGGCTAAAATCGCATGATTGGCATAAGATATGACAGGTTTGTGAACAGAATGGATTTTAATTAGCGTGGACATTTTGAAATTTGAAAAGTGACCATTATTCTTAATGCTTTCTCATTTGTGGCAGTTTGTCCTACCGATCGCGATCACGGGATGCCTAACTCTAGAAATTCGCGGGGCCATTTACAAGTTGTCGACTTTGGTGCAATGGATCTCACAGAAAGAGATTAAGTCGTCCTCTATTGAATCCGCAAGGCGCGGAGCAGTTGAGACGGTATGTCTCTTTGAGAAATACCTGCCCACTAGCATGCTCACGATACAAGTTCACCTTCTTGTGCATCTTGTGGACGAAGTGGAGATTGCTAGACCTGTCCATACGCGATGGATGTTCTTCTTGGAGCGCTTCATGAAAACCCTGAAAGGCTTTGTGCGACAACGAGCTCATCCGGAAGGTAGCATGGCGGAAGGTTGGTTGGTGTCAGAGGCGTTAGTGCATATCTCACAATGGCTACCAACGGTGGAACCAGACAATGAAATGCTATGGACGCTGAAGGACGATGACAGGCTGACTGGAGATGTGGTGGTTGGAAATGGGGTAGAAAAAAGAATGGATGCCTTAATGGAAGAGAAGGTGAATCACTTTTGTATGTTGCACCATGCCTCCATGGAGACGTGGCTCGCCAAGTACCAGATTGCAAGGCAAGATCGAGAGGAAATGCGAGCTAAATTTCGACGCAGTATGCATCACCGACCGATTCGATATCCCGAAGGCATGGAGGAGATGGCGCGGTTTATGTTAACACGATGGTTGCATGGAGCCTTGACCGCAACATCCAGCGAAGGGACAGAGATCTCAATGGAGGAGTGGGAGTTCTCGAGGGGATATAGTCCAAAGGTAATGAGGGGTTTAGAATGTGTCGTATCTAAATTTGCTTGCTACATCTAATTTGAGTGTTTCAATGTGCAGTACAAAATATATAGTGCAGCGTGGTCGCGTGGACGGTATTTTCGGGTGGAGCGTATTGACCAAATGCGCTCCACAATGGACTGTGGTGTCATGGCAAGGTTTGAGCAAGGGAGCCGGCGACGAGCAACGGATCCGAACACGGTTGTGGATGAGATGGAGTATTTTAGGAACTTGCAAAGTATTATTACGATGGATTACCGTAGCTTCTCCATGATAATATTCGATGTGCAGTGGTTCAAAGTGGTACTTGGAGGAGCTGGCGCAATAGCTCGACGAGGTCCATCTGGATTTCTCGAAATAGATTTCGAAAAAAAATGGATGGATTTGTGCGACACCTTTGTGTTGCTGGCCCATTGTGAACAGGTACAACTAGTCATTTGCTTGCTAATTGTAATACAACATGGTTTATGTCACAATGGTTTGAAGCCGCTTTGTAAGTGTTTGTGAACAGGTAATCTTCTATCCAAATCCCCGACAACCTCGATGGTGGTATGTTATACCTTCAACTCCTCGAGGTTCGAGAGTATACGATCAAAGCGATGTTCCAGGCATAGATGAAGAAAATATACAAATAGAGGGATCGAAATTACAAGGGGTGGAGACCACCGCAAGCTTGGAGCCCGCATCGGCTAACAATGATGGAAATACAGAAGTCGTAGAATTTTTTGAGAACGAGGCAGACTCGTTCTTTTATGGTGACATGTCTATCGACCTTCCAGTGTATGCAGAGTTGTGTCAGGAGATTAACATGGGACCATAGAATACTTCATTCTTGGAGAATTGTATTACTCAATTCGTTGTTTAGATCTTCCATAAAGGTAGATAAGATATGCATTTTAAGAGGGATTTTTCAAAAATGATTTATATTAATGTGCTTTGTATAGTTTAAATTGATTATTCTAACATCATTTTTTATATGTGCAGGTATCAACATTTTCAGGATGAGTCGAGGGATGAGCGATGAGGAGTTTCATATTGATGATGGCACGCATGTCTCCAGATCAGCTCGCGAGATTCAGAGAGATGGCAAATCAAGAGCTGTCTTGTTCTTCGTCAGGGCGCTCTGCTAGATCAGCTTCAGCGCGATCAGATGCTTCAGCTTCGAGCAGACGATCTCGACGCTCGCGACTTGGGCCAGAGGGAGAGACTGCGACTGCAGGAGGATCAGGGGGGTGTTGTTGTTGAGACACGAACGCGGTGTCTCCGTCTCGTCGTTCAGCTGGAGCTCGATCACCTCTAGGATTTGTCACACCTGTGGGGACGTCCACTCCAGTTACTCCGGCTTTTGCGCAGTCGTTGGCAGATGGCACGCCTTTTGGTGGCACTCCTTTTGGTGGCACCCCCTTTGGTGGCACCCCTTTGAGTGGCACTCCGGAAGAGGGTACCCCCATCGGTACACCGGATGTACAGGGGTCTCCTGGATATGCCCAGGAGCGTAGACGGAGATGGGAGAGGGCCCATACAAGGCACACTCCTAGGGATTATGGATACCTAGTGGATGGCAGGTCAGGAGCCATCATCATGAATGATGAGGGGAGGAGGGTGATGGCTCGCATGAGGGAGTTGTGCCAACAAGTTTTTCGGCACAACGTCCTGGATCATTGGAGGAACATACCGGAGGGGAGCAAGGAGTACATAGTAGCATCCTTGCACGAGGAGTTCCCGGTGCCAGCCGTAGTGGATAGATTCTCTACGGGCTGGATGATGGATTGCATGCGTGCATACATGTCACATAGACGATCCGACGCACGCAAGGCAATCAAGAGTGGGGCTCCAAAGCCCGAGTGGTTAGATGCAGACGACTGGCACCGACTGAGGGAGGAGGCTATAAATTCGCTAGGACGTTGGAGTCAGCAGCGGGAGGCGGCGAGGGCACGAATCGAGGCCGGATCGGTACATCATCTTGGGAGTGGCGGCCACAGGACATATTTGGAGGACTTTGTAAGTTTCTCTTTTGTTTTGCTTATTTGTTTTTTTTAGATATTCTTTATACTGACAATCATGTTTCTAATAGTTAGCATTTTGTTATCTTTGCAGCACTCCATTACAAATCGCGATCCGCAAGGCCTTGAGACTCGATATGCAGAGAGGCACGGTCTCAGATCATTGATCGACCGATTGTATAGACGCGGTGGCCCAGTAAGGCACTCATCTTTCTTGTCCATAGTTACCATGAGATATTTGAATGCATTATTATATGGTGGATTGATATGTTGTTTCTTTTTCTGTAGAATCCGTTTGATGCTCCTTTGCAGCGGGAAGAGATTTCTGGGGACGAGGATTTGTAGCTCGCCCTTGGATCCTTAGAGCTCACATACCTTTAGTTTTTAGTCGCCCGATCTATGTAGACATTTTCGATGTATTAGTGATATTGTTTTATGATTGTACCAATCGCATTTTATGCGATATCATGTATTTATTTCATCTATCAGTTTTATGATTTCAGTATACATTATTTTTGTTTGCAAACGCTTTGTATGCAGCAGTGCAGAAACTATTTTGTATGGCTCTCATACAGCACACAGTGCTACCCTGCCACAAAAATTTTTTTTCTCTGTTACCGTCGCTATTTGCGTCGCAAATTTACTGCACGCATCGCTATTGTCGTCGCTATAAGCGTCGCAAATTGTCTGTAACCGTCGCTATATATGTCGCTATATGCGTCGCTATATGCGTCGCTATATGCGTCGCTATATGCGACGCATATAGCGATGCATATAGCGACGATTCTATGGCATTGTCAATAACGACGCTTTTTGTGACGACGGGGGAAAATTTTGTTGTTTGTATTTTTTTCGCTTTAAACGTCGCTATAAGGTCTATATCTTGTAGTGTTAGAGAAGTCAAAGTGTCAAAATTTCCACAACCTGAGTGTCCATGGCCTGAAGAAGTAGCATGCTTGGAGAAAATATGCTCGCAGGATGAAAAGGTCTGCTCCTTCACTAGGTGTTGCAATCAAGGCAGAAGCGACACTCATGGGTGTCCTGAGTGGACATTCAGAAGTCATACAATTGATGTAGAGGGGAAGGTAGAAGGCATTTTCGCTGTCAGACAATAAGGCTCCAAAAATATTGTTCCCTGGCATATCAATACTGCAATTTCTGCCAGTGGATACAGATGCAAGCAACAGATTATGTACACTCTTCTAGCATAGAAGCAAGTTTATGTTTGAGAGCCTACTAACTCAGGCTCTAGAGCTTTACAATCACAGCAGGTAGAAAAAAATAGGTGGAAGTCCCTCTTAATCGAGAAGTGGTGTAGAAATCCTTGGGCCTATTGGATAAGAGAGAGAAGCAACTAAAGAGAGATGTCTATGTAGTGCTAATGATTGGTAGATTTCCTAGATTCCTCAATATAAAATTTGGCTAAATTAATATATGCTCTATTCTCTAGAAATAGGTACAGCTCCATGATGAGTAGGATCTAGCTAGCAAAGTTGGGAAGTGTGTATGCTCATAAGATGGGCAACAAAAATCTTAATGTCTTAATCATAAATGCCATTCATGATGCAGCAACGACAATACTTAGCTCTAGACCATAAGAGTTTGAGAAAGGAGGACCTATGCCACTAGCAAGCAGAGAGAAGAAAGGAATAAGGCAACAACCGAGCCAGTCTAGTAGGGTTTGTGGTGCTAATAGCCATCATATAGGAAATCACCAAGGAATTGCTCTCAGGAGAAAAATAACTAATATAAGAATCCCTAGGCATAGCAATGCAAGAGGTGTTATCCATCTGCATTGAGATGTTCGAGCACAAACCATCAAGAGAGTAAGAAGAACAAAAATCAAGATATTGTAACAAGAGGTTGAAGAGACTCCTAGAAGGCTTGCTGCCACATAACAAAAGCTCGAGACTAGGCAAGCACCTACTAGGAGAGTTGCACCCAACGCCCTCATTAGAAGCTTGGTTAGAGAACAAGAACCTACTCAATCAAATCCCATTATAATTGATATTCAAGCTCAAGCTATGGCACTATAGTGACTACCCGAGTTCAGGAGCAAGAGATTCCAAGATCCACAATATCAATAGGTAAGAATCCATTAGTCATAAAGAAAGCCACAATCCATATCTGATAGAAGGGAAGAGGGGGGGAAAGTTATAATCAAATGTGTCAACTAAACAAGAGAAGTACACAATTGAAGAGGAGAAACACTACAAGGATATAGAGGCATAGCAACGGCGCTTTTTGATGCAAAATAACGACGTCGCTATTTGCATCACAAATGTGACGCAAATAGTGACAATGCTCAGACGAAAAAACGCGGGCCGAAACCCGAGTGCGTTATTTTGCAAGATCAATCACCAGAGTGTTGAAGATTATGCTACCCAGGGAGGTAGCTAACACGTCTGGTACTTCAATGATTTGTATGAAAGATTGTCTGTTAAGGAGGACAGACTAACTGATATTGCATAGAGAGCGCACCAAGGGAGGTGGCTTCAAATTGCTTCTAGAAAGATTCTGCTGCTAGTGAATGAGCTCTCCTAAATTGTAGGGTGTTACCGCCTTTTCCACATTCAGCTTCCTGACCAAGGGTGTTTCCACCTTTTCTTGGAATGAGGCCTGCTATGATAGGAATTTTCTTCCATAACTTTTTTTTTCTTAACCTATTCCTGAGGGTGTCTCCACCTTTTCTCAAAGAAATAGACCGGCATGGCAGGAACCATAGTCCTTTTCTCCCATAATCATTATATATATATATATATATATGTATATTCTCTTTTTTTTTTGCTTTCAGAAGGGAAATGGTAGAAACACCATTTGTCAGAACCATCCTCTCCAACACGGCTAATTGAAAATAGAGGATAAGAGATCAGGGGCAGGAGGTGGGCCAGAGGGGACAGAGGGTGTTATGCACCTCTTCAGGAGTGGTAGAAGAACGGCTATCAAAAGTAGCATTAGAAGAATTATAGTGCCACGCCAATGGGGGAAAGGATGGGGTGACTGTGATTGTCAGGATCCCCAAGGAGAAAAGTACTTCTTCAGGTGATAACCATTAATCATAAGGGATCACTAGAGGCATCAATAGTCTACACCTGAATAGAGCCATTAGGGTTGATAATAAGTACCTTGTACGGACCCATCCACCATTGTTAAAGCTTGCCAGGAAACTTGCCAAATCTCGAATCATAGGCCAGAACCAGATCACCTTCGTTGAACTCCTTGTATTTGATGAAGTTGTCATGGTAAGCCTTACGTCGGGCTTCTATGGCTTCCATGCAGTGTAGAGCCATCCTGCGAGTCTCCTCTAAATATTCCAAGTGCAATGACTCAGCATCTCCCAAGCATTCTTTGATAGCCACTCACAAAGAGGAAAATTCCAGTTCAACCGGGAAAATAGCTTTTGTACCATACACTAGTTGGAAAGGAGTTTGTCCTGTAGCAGCCTTATGGGAGGTTCTGTATGCCTAGAGGGCCTCTGTAAGTCGATCGTACCAATCATGACGATGTGCAGAAATCGTTCTTGCCAAGATTGAGCAAAGGATGCGGTTGGTGACTTCAACTTGGCCATTGGCTCTAGGGTAGTAATGAGTGGACTTGTGATGGCGGATCTTATACAGCTCTATCATCTCTTCCATGATTTTGTCAAGGAAATGAGTACCTCTGTCACTTACCAGCTCAAGGGGACTGCCAAAATGGGTAATAATATTCTCATACATGAATAGGGCTACATCGTTACCATCGTCTCGCTTTAGAGCTTTAGCTTCACACAATTTTGTGACATAATCCGTATATACCAGGATGTATATGTTCTGCTTTCGTCTGGTGGGTGGATCAATGGGATCCACAAAATCAATCCTCCAGTTCTCGAACGGCTTTAGGGGAAGAATAGGTTGTAGTGGCATGGCACTTGTTTTCGTGGATTTCCCCATTTCCTGACAAGCATCGAATCTCTGGTAGTAGCCATAGGCATCCTTGTGGAGGGTCGACCACTAGTATCCTGCTAACAGAGCCTTCCTAGCTGTTGCTTCTCCTGTAAAGTGTCCACCACATGGTTCGTCATGGCATTCTTTCAATACTATGCCGATTTCATCTCTTGCAACACATCTTTGCCTCTCTTGTACAATGCATCGCCTAGCAAGGTGTAAGGGGCTGATTCTAATAGAAGCTTCTTCTTCTCACGGCTTGAGATTCTAGGAGGATATTGTTGAGTTTCCAGGAGGATATTGTTGAGTTTCCAGGATGTTGGCTATGTCTGCATACCAAGGAGTAATTGTCTCGACTAGAAACAAGGAAGCATTAGGAAGGTCTGGATCATCCTGTTCCTCTTCTGCAGTTTGAGGGATCCGTGACAGATGATCAACTAGGACATAGGAACGGCCAGGCTTATTGAGCACTTCAAAATCAAGCTCTTGGAATAGGAGCAATCATCTCATCAGTCGCCCTTTGACATCTGCTTTGTTCATCAGGAAGGATAGGGCTTCATGATCCATGTGGAACTTGAAATGCGTTGACAATAGATAGTGTTGAAACTTCTCCAATGCAAACGCCATTGTCAAGCACTCAAGCTCGGTCACCGTGTAGTTCCACTTGCAATCAATTAATTTCCAACTTGCATAATAAATTGGTTGATCTAATTTAGAGAGGCCCTTTTGACATAGGACAGCACCTAGACCTTCAACTGATGCATCTATGTGCACATGGAAATCCTTCGTCCAGTCAGGAGGCTACAAGATAGGTGCTTGGATGAGGCATTTTTTAAGGGTATTAAAGGCTTCTTTGCAATCATCAGTCCAAAGAAAATTCACATATTTCCTTAGGAGCTTGTGCAGAGGGGCTGCCTTGGTTGCAAAATGTGCAATAAATTTTCTATAGTAGCCCACATGGCCAAGAATTTCTCTCAATTGCTTGAGGTTTGTTGGTGCTATCAAGGTGGCAATCTTCTCAATCTTTGTCAGGTCTGTTGCAATCCCTTGTGCAAAGACAATATGGCCCAGCAAAACTCCTGATGAGATGCCAAAGACATATTTATTGGGTTTGAGAGAGATCCCATACTCTCAACATCTGACAAAGCATTGCTCTAGGTGTCCCCAATGCTCACGGATTAGGCTATAAACACAGAGGTCATCAAGATATACCTCAATGAAATCATGCAGATGATTCTGAAAGGCAGCCATCATTACTCGTTGGAAGGTGGCAAGAGTATTACAAAGTTCAAATGGCATCACTCTATAGGCATAGGTTCCCCATTCTATTGTGAAGGTTGTTTTGGATTGGTCCTCTTCTGCGATTTGGACTTGGTTATATCTGCTGAATCCATCCAAGAGGGAATAGAGCTCATACCTTGCCATTGTGTTCAACAGTTGGTCTGTGAAAGGGATAGTAAAATGATCCTTCTTCATCTTTGAGTTCAACTTTTGAAAGTCCACATATATTCAAAGTTTTGCGTTCTTCTTGGGTACAACCACAATGGGCGAAACCCATTCACTGTTAGCCATGGGATAAATGAAATCTTCTTCAAGGAGCTTCAATAATTCAGCCTTCACCAAAGCAAAATAATTAGGATTCATATGCCATTGTCTTTGCCTTATAGGTTTGGTATCAAGCTCTAGATCGATGTGATGTTAACAAACCGTAGGGTCAATCCCCTTTAGGTCTTTGTACAAACAAGAAAACACATCTAAGTACTCCTTTAGTAGGTCTTGCAAGAACACTAGTTCTTCTTCTGGAAGATTGAGACCCACTTTCACGTAACATTTAGTACCGTCAGTATCTAAGAACGTCACTTTCCTTTCACCTTCCACTTCGCGGATAAACGTCCCATGGATTGCTTCTGGATAGAGGTCTGAACTCCTTCAAGGGAGTAGTGTCATTGTCTGATGTTCCACTAGAACCAGTGTCCTCCTTCTGAACAGATGACTCATTTGTCTATTGAGATTGCTCAAAGGGTATAAGAGCTTTGTTTGCTTCTGTGTGAGTGGTGATTTCTTCTGGACTTAGGGATTCATTTTCAGAGGATGCGCCCAAGAATGTCACATAGCACGGACCTTCTATAAGTTGTGGCTCTAATGACTTTGGCTTCTGTTGACAAGGGGCATCATCATCATATTTTCTCCAGAATGAGTGGTCAGGGCGACAGGAGCCACTGGTGAACTTAAGGTTTATACCTCTGATCCATTGGTCAACCCAAATGGAACCATGGTCATTCCATCCAACACCCCGAGATCTTCGGCCTCCTCTGAGGTCTCTATAAGGACATAAACAAGATCATCCACTATTAGAGGAACTTCTTCATATGCACTTTCATAACCTGCTTCATTTTCTTCCTCAAAATTTTCATCCTCTTCCTCTGGAGGGTCTGTCTCTGCTTCTATAGAGGCTCTGTAGGAGAAGAACAGGTCCTCTATCTTTGTGTCTGCTTTTGCTTCTACCTCTATCTCTGGCTCTGTCTCTACTTCTAACTCGGTCTCTCACTCTATGACTGCCATGTAACAGGGAGAACATCAAATGCATGCTTCTATCTCACTATCAGAGGTGATTTTAGAAGTCACTTTGAGTTGAGGTAGGAGGTATTTTTCCATGGACAAAGACTTTGCTTCCTTCGGTAATTGGCTTATAGTGCCCATTGTTAGGGACTGTGTCTCTATTTGCTTGAGAAAGATCTGTTTAACACCCTCTTCATCTCCTGATGTGCCATCTGTTATTTCATTGGAGGAGTCTATTATGATTTCGATGGATGTGGATCCATTGCCTTTTTGCGATCCATACAATTTCAACACCACTTTGTTAGGTCCTCTACTTAGGGTTAGGGTTCCTTTGAACCAATCTGTCTTAGCTCTTACTTCAAAAAGCCAAGGTCCCATAAGAATTTTGTTTGACCACTAAATATATCAGCCACCAATAGTCTCTTCCTGCTAGAGTTATTTTTACATATGGGAGGATGCCCAACGGTTTGATTGTGCTTTGGTTTGCCAATCTAATAAGCCACTATGTAGGTTTAATTCCTTGCAAACCTAGATCCTTCATTGTCACATCCATCGTTATGTTTATTGATGAGCCTCCATCAATCAATGCATCTGAAATAAAGCATCCTTCTATCCATACACTAATATTTGGGGTTCCAGGATCTAAGAAGGCGTTAGCCACATCTACTTCCTTCATAGGTTCTGAGGCTCTGTTGGACTTCATTGTTATTAGGGGAGCAATCCTTAGTCCGGGTCTTCTTGTCGAGATGCTTTTGAATCTTTTTTGGCAACTGAGGGACAACATTTGCAACTGTCAAAATGTTAGATTTGGTTTAACTAGGTCTTTGACCAAGTCATAATCTTTGATTAGATCCACAGGCTTTTCCAATTGATTGGGAAATGGGGCCACATCCACTTTTATCTTCCCTTTTTCTTCGAGGAGTGGCAACATATGCGCTTCGTATTTATGAGGAGGGACTTCTGCATCCTCTATTTCCTGGACCTCTGGACCTGCCTCTGCAACTCTCTCTGTAGGTCTCTATGGCTTTGTGGTGCTATGTACCTCCTTATTTTAGATTGCATTGTTCTGTTTTTCTGGAGGGAGTTTGAACTTCACAGTCTTTGCAGAAGCAATGTTCTTTTTTGGAACTATGGGTTCTCCTTTCTTTGCTCGCGTTATTGCAGCCACTTCCAATTCCACCAAATTGGAAGTAGGTTCTTGGGTCTTCTGTTGGATATCAGAAGTAGATTTCATAGGGGCTGGACTTGGACAATCTTTTGCAGTATGGCCTTCTCCTTTGTATTGATTGCATAAGGGCTTGTAATCCACAGATCTTCTAGGGTTTGGACAATTCGGGGAGATATGACCCTTTTCTTCACATCTGTAACATTCCACCTCTAATCTCTGACCACCGCCAGACTCTCATCCTCTATAACTTTGAGAGGGAAACCTCCTTGGACCAAAATTAGGACCAAACTCCCTAAGCTTTGATCCAATGTCCTGTGTTATCATTTTGGATTCTAGCAAGTTGAATCTTGCATTTTCATCATTCTATCTTCATTTATGCATCTCTTTCAGAGAGCAGATATCCTCTATGTGGTTCTTTCTCAAATAGTAGGAACAGAAGGCTCCAGGAATGATTGGTTTTCGAGTACATTTAGTGGCTAAATGTCCCACTTGATGGCACTTTCTGCACCATGTATTAGAATGCATCACATCTCTCCCATCTTCCGTAGGAGTAGATATATTGGTGGTATTCACCTTCAATGTCTGTAGCTATTTTGTAATCACATACATAAGCTCTTTCTTAATACTTGTGCATGAGTTGGATAAGTAGTCCTTCAAATTTTCACTTCCTTGAGTACTTGTAGTAGGGTTTTGGGAAGCTTTTGTAATTAGTACATGTACAGCTTGGGTTGATCTAGAGGGTCCTCTATTCTAGTTTTGATTCAGAGCTTTTGTTGATACTTGGGGTTGTTTACTCCAGTTGGTAGGGTTCCACTATTGTTAAGTCACCACTAGAGGAACTGTTTGAGGCCATTGTTGTTGTGGTTGAACCATCATTTGAGGCATTGTTGTTTGCGGCCACTATGGATTAGATACATTGTACTGCGGCACTGTTTGCATCTAGGAATAAGGGTAGGAAACTATCCCTGGGACTGCATTTGATGGGTATACCATTCCTTGCATGAAAGGAGGTAAGACTCCTCTTCCTAGAACATTGACAACCTTCCTTCAACTTCGTCATACAATCTTGCACCTTCCATTGTAGCTTGCAAATTGATTGGTATTCTTAATTCCACAAACTTGTGAACTTCTGGTTGTAGGCCTCTGAAGAACACTCCTTTCTGGATACCTTTATCCAAATGATGGTTAGTCCATCTCTTCAGGGTAGAATCCATTTGCTAAACATAAGCTTCCACTCTTTCTCTAGAGGACTGACTTAGGTTCATGAACTCCTCTCGCATCCTCTCTTCAAAAAATTCAGACCTAAATTTAGTGAGGAAAAGCCAACTTCAGGTCGTCCCATGTGCCAAAAGTTCGTAATGCTTGTCTCTCATACCACTAAAACGTCGTGCCCTTGAAAGTGGCAGGGAATATCACTAACCAATGCTCAGGGGTTCTAGCATTGTTAACCACACATGCTACCATAAATTCTGCTACATGAAGATCGGGGTCTTCATTGTACTCTCCCTTAAAAAATTTCAATGGGACTACATTTGCTGACCTGCCATCAATATTTCCAGGAGGAATCTGACTAGGAAGGGGACCTTGAGTCGCCATGTGGACTTTTGTGAATAGTGCTTTTAGGGTATCAAAGGAGGCTTCTGCCTGCAAGCTCATTCTCAGTCTTGATTCTTGTCTTCTCTCTTCTCATATACCTCTCGACTCATTCTAACGCTTGCCTCTTGATTGTGTCATTCATCAGGGGGTTGGCTCCAACCAGTTGATCCGTACTCAATAGAATAGAATCAGAGAGGGGCTTCAGTCTATGGAGGATTCTCTCGCCAACATCTCTTCTACTTCCTTCTTTTCAACATCTCTGAATTCAACTTTCAAACAACTACAGATGGGGAGATATTCCATTCTGAAAGTATTGAAACTCATTCTTCTTAAGATCATTGTTGTGAAGAACACTCTGTCTACCAAGTTCCAGTGGGTTGCTAATTGGACAAATAGAAGATTGTCAGAACACCAAGCATCCCGTGTATCTTGCTGTTGAGCATCCACGAACAAATTCCAACTCTTTTCTTTCTTGTTTTTGTGAACCTCCACTGACCACGACTCCTCAAGCTTCTTCACGATCTCCCACTTGATGATGTGTGGAAAACTTCTCAATGAATGCAAAATCTTCCATGGATGGTCATTCTCTCTATTTCTACTCTTCAGTTTGTTTCCAAATAATTTTCTACCAAGATGCATGTCTTTGTTGTTTCAATACGAAGAGGAAATAGTCCACCACATAGAGCTTGCATCATGATGGTAATATGTTTCCACCATTGTGGGATGAACTTCTTCTAGAAAGTGTCTTTGACAATAAGAATCTCTAACTCTTCAGTGGAAGAAGGAATTTTGCAAGCATCCATTGAATTTTCCTCTTCTTGGCAATGCCATTTCCTTCATTTTCAACCTCTTCTGATGCTTGTTGATGGCAACTTTCCCCGACTGCACACCAAAAACATGGAGCCCCAAGGGGAATAGTAACGAAAAGGGGCTTCTACTACAAGAAAATCTATCTTGTAACATTAGCAAGATTTTGTTTCATTCTTTAGAGAACCACAACAAGGAAAAGAATAAATCTTCATGCAGCATCATAGTAGATATCTCCCACGGATTTGATACAAACATAACACTCAACAAAAATGAACAGAATAGACCACAGAGCAATAGAAATACAAAACAATAGAAGCGCAGAACCTTACAGAAGATCAACAGAGACCATAAAAACCATAAAAGCCAAACCAAAACCAATCCAATCTTTCATAAACCTTTCAACACAACCTCAATTATCTCTCAAATCATTCATTCAACCATCCTTTGACAGAAAAGGATGGTCAAATAATTCTCCTTGAGTCACTCTATGCTTAGCTCCCTCCTTTTTACATGCCCGAGTATGGAAAACCTTGAGTGACAAATGTATTACGAGGAAAATATGATGCCCATGGTATAGGATTCCTCGCCTAGTAGGAGATCCTGGTCTAGTTGTCCTAAGGTAGGTAGGTAGTTCAGATCACCACTAGCATGACCTCTTTGGTAGCACAACTAGTAATCATACCAAATATCGGCAAACAATTAGTCTCAATGACTACACGAGCACCCATAAAATACTCCTTATCACATTTAAGGGCTATCACAACTCCCCATAATTTTCTTTTTACTTGTGGATACCTTCTCTATTTTTCAATCAATACTTTAGCACCAAATCAAATTGCATATCTTTGCCCTTCCTCATCATCTTGCCCAATTTCCCATACAATCTCAATTGGGGTTGTATCAATAGTAATAATGATAGGCTTTCCATGTGAATAATCATCCTTTCTCAATGTAGGAGCAAATTTCAAAAGTTGCTTCAAATTTTTCATTACTTTCTGATGCTTCCTTTCCCAATGAAATCTCTGATCTTTTCTTGGAAGCCAATATAGAGCATCAACTACATGTGCAAAGTGAGGAATCCAGATTAAATAGAATGCACATGCACCCAAGAATCTAGGCACCTCTAATACATTTGTGCATACATCTTGCATTCTATCAATCCCATCTATTTTTGCTGGTGATGGTCTTCGCCCATAGGGCCCACACATATGCCTAACAATCAAAACCTCTTCAACTCCAAAGATAGAATTTTTTCCCAGAAAGAGTTAAATGCATCTCTTCTAGATGTGTCAAGATCCTTTCACAATCCACAATATAGTCTGCAATAAACTGTCAGCACCCATGAGCATCCATCTCTTCATTTTTTTCATCCACTGCACACCCTTTGATTGGAACATCATCCAAGAAGGGCATTGTCAATTGTGGTATAAAATCCTTGAGTATCCTATTCATAGCATTTATCATGTGTGCCATTGAGTTTGTTGTAACCTCCAAGAGAGTACACATCCATACTAACCCCAAGGGAGTCTTCATGGTTGTGATATCCTTGCTCTCAACTGCAAGCTAAACTGATCATATCTCAAGTAAAGATTACCCAAAGAATAGATCACTCTCCTGTGAAAGCCTCTGCAAACTCATCAACCAGAGGACATGCACCCACATTTCTTATGGTCACTTTATTGACCAGTTGCATGTATTGAATAAATCTTAAAGCTCCATTCTTTTTTGACACATTAAACCAATGATTTGAGTATGTGGCTAAAGAGGGATCCAAGATCTTCATGTGAATCTTTTAATTTAGAAAAGTCATTACCATAGGAGAGACAAAATTTTGTTGAGATATCGAGCTCCACTTGTGATATGCCAGGGTGACCGTTGTGCATTTATGTCACCGACTTGTTAACTGCAGATGCGATTGGTACATCGCCCATCAATAATAGCCAGATGATAGCTATCCTTATCTACTCTAGTTCGTGGCTCAATTAGTATGCCACCTTAGTTAGTTGAGTTTGGTTTGAGACCCATATATAGGGTTCTTCTATTTCTCTGTACTAGAGTTCTTTTTGGCTTACACAACTAAGAAGAGGAAAACTGTTTTCAGCCTCCACCTTTGTGTGTATTCCCCCATTGTGTAAGTGAGAAAGCTACAAGTGAGACTCCTTCCTTCTCTCCCACAATCTTGACAAGGTATCAGAGCTTGGTCCGTGGTAAGGAGCTCAAGAAAGCAAATCAAGTTCGCGGTGTTTTGGTAAGAGGACCAGTGTTGCTTTCATTTTTCGAGTTTGGGAGTAAGTCTCTGCATGTAACACAACTGAAAAGTGCAAGAGTGCATTGCCTCAGATTGAGATGCCCTTCGCGGTGTTTTTTTAATTAGAGGCCATTTCGGGGCCTATTTTGGAGGCGGAAGTTTTCCACAAGCACTCAGGAAAAGTGTTGAGATGACAAGCTCAACACATGTGGATGTTGATGATGGACCGCCTGGTTAGATGGGTCCACACGTCTACACTTAGCACGTCGGTGGTCATTATAACTCTCACATGGCCACTGACTCATTACTTATTATATTCAGGTTGTTACACCTATTTATAGCTGGCATAGTTATAGCGCCAGTCGACCAGTGTAGTCGGTTATGCATTGTTTGACTTAGTAGGCCACTTTCCTTTTATCTTGTATCTTATTTGTGTACATTGTGAAGTGTGTGAAAGAAGAAGAAGAAATCAACAAGAAAACGTTTTGGCCTCCATCTCTCTTCTTGTCTCTTGAGTGAGCTTCTCCTTGTGCATTCTGTGTGTGTTCGGCGCAGCATCTTGAGCAATCCTCTCCACCACGCGATTCTTGACATGGTATCAGAGCCGCACCACTGAGAGAGGTTGATTTCGAAGGTTGAAGCAAAGGGGAAGAAGCAAGGTTCGAGCAAGCAAGCCACGGGTAAGAAGCTCTCCCATCCTTCCACTCTTTCTCTTGGATAGTGCCTGTGGAGGCACCCAAAGCAGGGCAGAGCAAAAATCTCAGATTGCAGTGAGATTTGGTGTGCGCGAAGAGCACTGTATATTCTGCAGATTAGCCCTTTAGGGATTTCCCGCAGTTATTTCGGGCATTTGAGGCCGTTTCAGGGCCCATTTTAGAGCCACAAGTTGCGGACAGCAGTTTCAGGGTACGCTGTGACTTCAGCTATATCGACCGACAGTGGGTGCACAGGTTACAGATTTCAGATCTGTAAGATTAAAGGTGTTTACCAGCGAGTAAACACGAGGTTTATCTGCAAACAGGTTGCAGATTGCATGTATTGTTGAGCAGACAGTGAAAAAGGCTGTCTAGTGTATTGCTGTGCACTACAGGTCGAGGATTGCAGAAGATTTGCTTGCTGTTTTGTATTATTCTTGTGATAATGGCAGAGAACAGTGGAAGCCCCATCATTGAGAAGCTTGACAAGAACAACTACCCTTCATGGAAGTTGCGTGTCACGAACTTTCTTATTCAAAAAGGCCTCTATGAGTTCGTTTCAGGTGAAGAAAAGGAGCCGGAGGTGAGTGACCCTCCAACTGCAGAAGAGATAAAGGCACGAAAGAAATGGAATGCAAAAGACAAGAAGGTCATGTATTGGTTGTCTGCAGTAATTGACAATAATATATTGGGACACATTAGAAATGCAGAGAATGCATATGCAGCTTGGACCATACTTGAAAGTATGTTTTCTGTAAATACAAAGGCACAAAAGATTCAACTCAAGCAAGAGTTTAATACATTGAAGAAAGGGAAGATGTCTATCAATGAGTATGCATTGAAGGTAAAGAGCATTGCAGATGCATTGGCAGCGATTGATGCAATGCTCGATGATGATGATTTGGTGTCGTCTACCTTGGGTGGACTTAACAATGAAAAGGCTTGGAAGTCTTTTGTAACTTCCGTATATGTCAGAAAGCCATTTCCAGATTTTGATGAGTTGGTCTCTCTAATGATTACTGAAGAAATCAACATGCAGAGTGAGACATCTGAAAGAAGTGGTGAACAGGTCCAGGCTTTCTACTCTAGTTCAGGAAGGGGACGTGGCAGGTTCTCTTCAAGAGGCCGTGGTACAGGACGTGGTAGTGACAACCAGCAAAACAGATTGAATCAGCAATTTGGCGATATGAAGGTTTCAGGAGGTCGTGGTAACTTTAGAGGCAGGGGGAGCTTTAGAGGAAGAGGTGGATGGCAGAACAGAGGTTCTAACAACTCTGGTATTGTGTGCCACTACTGTGGCAAAACAGGTCATATTGCAGCCCAATGTTATGCCAAGAAAGATGATATTCGGAGTGGTAAGTTGCAGCAAGGAAACTATGCATCGTCTTCATGACAGAATGAAGACAAAAATGAACGTTTGTTTGTTATGCAGCATATGCTGAATCCTGTTACAGGAAAGGGAGCACATGAAGATGTTTGGTATGTCGATTCAGGTGCATCCAATCATATGACCAGCCATGCAGAATGGTTTGGAGAGATGCAAGATTTGCAGAATGCAGGTTATGTGCAGATGGGTGATGACTCATGCCACCCAATTTCACACATTGGAAAAGTTCCCTTGTCCTTGCATGATGGTAAGACAAAGAGTCTTTCAGATATATTACATGTGCCATCTATTACAAAGAATTTGGTGTCAGTCGCTCAAATGGTAGAGCAAGGGCTGCAAGTCAGATTTAATGCAAAGGGCTGCTTTGTAGAAGACTTCAATGACAAGTGCAGGTTGGTAGCAAAGGGAAGTAGAGTTGGACGTATGTTCACTCTAGATGCCAGAATTCCTACTATGAATGCTGCTATGTATGCCAAAGGAAAAGGTGTTGTTGCAGACATTGAAATTTGGCACAAACGCATTGGACATGCAAATGTACAAAGGCTGAAACTAATGCAGTCCAAAGGGTTGGTTACAGGTTTGCCTACATTTAGAGTTGCAGAATTTCAGAAGGTATGTGAAGCATGTCAGTTTGGTAAGCAGGCAAGACAACCTTTTTCACATGATAGAGATGTAAGCAGAAATATTCTTGATGTTGTACATACAGACATTTGGGGGTCTACACAAAATGTATCTCTTGGAGACAGTTCATACTTTGTCACATTCATTGATGATTGTTCTAGAAAGCTGTGGGTATATTTTATGAAGGAAAAGAGTGAAGCGTTTGAGCACTTTAGAACTTTCAAGGCTGTAGTTGAAAGAGAAACATGCTTGAAAGTAAAGTGCCTGAGGTCAGATGGAGGGGGATAGTACCTCTCAAATGAGTTCAGTGATTTTCTGAAGTCTCATGGGATAAAGAGACATTTCACATGCAGGTATACCCCACAGTAAAATGGGGTTGCAGAAAGGAAAAACAGGCATATTGCAGAAGTTGCACGCGCCTTGATGGCTGAAAAGAGTATGCCTAAGCATTTTTGGTCTGAGGCTGTTCATACTGCTGTTTATATTATGAATAGAACTCGCATAGCTGCAGTTCATGGTATGAACCCCGAAGAATGTTTTACAGGTAAGAAGCCTGATGTTTCACACTTGAAAGTATTTGGCTGCATTGCGTATGTTCATGTGCCAGATGAGTTGCGGAAGAAACTGGATCCAAAGGCTGAAAAGTGTCTTCATTGGATACTCTTTAGAGCAGAAAGGGTATCACTGTTACAACTCTGTCACATGTAAGCTCAGAGTGAGCAGGGATGTCATTTTTGATGAAATGAGCAGCTGGTATGCATCTAGTGGTGATGCATTGGATGTTGATGATGATCATGACACTCATGTGCAGGCTGAAAAGCAAGAATCACGGACTCTTAGTGGACCAGAGACATCATCTAGTAGTCCTTGGTCTGGGAGACTAAGGAGTATCTCTACATCTTCAGGTGCATCTAGTAGCACTAGAGGTAAAGACAAAGGAAAGAATAAAGTGTCAGAAGGCATTGATGTAGTTCTTGATGGAGACTCCAGTGGCTCAGAGAGCTTAGATGATGAGCTTGGCATTCCTTCAGTGAGAACTCCAGGTGTGCAGAGAGCACGGGCTGATGCAAAGACTCCATTGAGTGATCCAGTGGTACGTAGGTCTAGCAGGGTGAGATACCCTGTTAAAAGATTTAGTTTTGAAGGTTATGCAACTCACCATTATGCTTATATGGTGAAACTAGTTGAAGATGTTGAGCCTATATGTTTTGAGGAGGCTGTTGGTCATGCTCATTGGGATGCAGCAATGGATGAGGAGATGGCTGCATTAGAGGCTAATAAGACTTGGGATCTAGTATCATTGCCGAAGGGAAAGAAAGCTATTGGATGTAAGTGGGTTTATAAGATTAAGCACAATGCAGATGGTTCTATTAGCAAGTACAAAGCTAGGCTAGTTGCAAAAGGCTATGCCCAGACATATGGCATAGATTATGATGAAACCTTCAGTCCAGTTGCTAGGATGGCAACTGTCAGATGTGTGATTGCTTTGGCACCAGCCAAAGGTTGGAGGTTACAGCAAATGGATGTAAAGAATGCCTTCTTGCATGGTGATTTGCAGGAAGAAGTGTATATGGATCAGCCAGCAGGTTATGAAGATTTAGAGCATCCCACGTATGTGTGCAAATTGAAGAAGGCACTCTATGGGCTCAAGCAAGCACCTAGAGCATGGTCTGACAAGATTAGAGAGTATCTTGTCAATATTGGTTTTTATGTTTCTGATGCTGATTGCTCACTTTATGTGAGAAAAGGAGATGCAGGTTTGGTCATCATAGTCATCTATGTGGATGACTTGATTATTACAGGTGATAGTGATAGTGGGATTGCTGAAGTCAAGGGTTGTTTGAAGATGAAGTTTGAGATGAAGGATCTAGGTGAGCTAAGGTACTTCCTTGGCATTGAGGTGATCAGATGTGATGATGGTATATGGCTGTCCCAAAGACAGTATGGCTTGGATATGTTGTCCAAGTATGGTATGACAGCATGCAAACCACTTTCAGTCCCGTTGGAGCAGAATGTAAAGCTGAGTGCTGATGTTGGGGATGAGATAGAAGATCCTACTATGTTCAGGAGGATAGTGGGGAGTTTGATTTACATGACTATTACAAGGCCAGACTTGAGCTACGTTGTTGGTCTTGTGAGTCAATTTATGCAAGTACCTAGAAAACCACACTTGGATGCAGTGAGACGCATATTGAGATATGTCAAGTCCACATTACATTATGGACTTTTCTATGAGGTAGGTACAGACGTACATGTGTTTGGATACACAGATGCAGATTGGGCTAGTAGTATGTCGGATAGAAGATCTATCAGCGGATACATGTTCTCTCTTGGTAGTGCAGCAGTTGCTTGGAGCAGTAAAAAGCAATCTATAGTTGCTTTGTCGAGTACAGAGGCTGAGTATAGAGGTGCTGCTGTTGCAGCATGTGAGGTAGTATGGCTGCAAAAGTTATTAGCTGATTTGGATGTGCAGGTGGAAGGTCCAGTTGTCATTTATTGTGACAACATGAGCAGTATACAATTGGCTAGGAACCCTGTGTTCCATGCCAGGACAAAACATATTGAGGTACACTACCACTTTGTGAGAGAGAAGGTACTAGCAGGTGAGATTGACTTGGTGTATGTCAACACACAGGATCAGATAGCTGACATCTTCACGAAGGCATTATGTACAGAGAAGCTTCAAAAGTTTCGAAGCTTACTTGGAGTTGCAGAGATGCAGTTGAGCTTGAGGGGGAGTGTTGAGATGACAAGCTCAACACATGTGGACATTGATGATGGACCGCCTAGTTAGATGGGTCCACACGTTTACACTTAGCACGTCGGTGGTCATTATAACTCTCACATGGCCACTGACTCATTACTTATTATATTCAGGTTGTTACACCTATTTACAGCTGGCATAGTTATAGCGCCAGTCGACCAGTGTAGTCGGTTATGCATTGTTTGACTTAGTAGGCCACTTTCCTTTTATCTTGTATCTTATCTATACTTTGTGTACATTGTGAAGTGTGTGAAAGAAGAAGAAGAAATCAGCAAGAAAACGTTTTAGCCTCCATCTCTCTTCTTGTCTCTTGAGTGAGCTTCTCCTTGTGCATTCTGTGTGTGTTCGGTGTAGCATCTTGAGCAATCCTCTCCACCACGAGATTCTTGACAAAAAGGTCCTGTTTTTTGATGTGCGACCACTGTTCTATAGGTCGGTGAAAAGTTACCGTAGAAATTGCATCGTTTGCCTGTGCGCAGAGACATTGGGAGTTATAGAATCATCCTTGTTGCCTATTGATGCAAAATCGTCACTAGGAAGTGACTGTGGTCAAATACCACTTTCATTAGTTTTGCAGATTTGCCCTTATGAGGTTGAAGCTGTTTTTTTTGCAATGACAGAATTCTTTGCAGTGTTCTGTAATGGCTTCTGATTCTCTTTCACAGATTGTCACTGAAAAGCTTGACAAGAACAACTTCCAATCATGGAAGTTTAGAATGACGAATTTCCTTATGGGAAAAGGATATTGGGAATTCGTTGCAGAAAATGAAGAAGAACCAGTTCTTCCTGATGTTCCCAATAAACAGAAAATGCAGGCATTTAAAGGATGGCATGAGAGAGCTAGAAAAGTTATGTACTAGCTGTCTATCAGTATTTCAGACTCTATGATTGTGCATATTCAGGATGCAAGTATGCCAAAGGAGGCATGGGATACTTTGTCAAAAATGTATGGCACAAATACAAAAGCTAGGAAAATGCAGCTCAAGCAAGAGTTGCACAATGTGCAAAGAGAAAATATGAGTATCAATGACTACCACATAAAGGTGAAGAAGATTGCATATGCACTTGCTTCCATTGGGTCGCCAGTGGAAGATGATGATTTAGTTTCTGTGACCTTGAATGGTCTAGGAAAGGATTATGCATAGTTCCAAACATCCATTTCCATCCGTGAAAGATTTCCTAATTTTGAGGAGTTGATTGCTCTTCTAATTTCTGAGGAGCAAAGAAATGGTGGTGCATCTTCTTCAGGAGGAACTTCAAAAGAAGCTGTCTTCTACTCAAATGCTGGAAGAGGTAGAGTTAGAGGTAGAGGAGGCCGATCTGGAGGCCGTGGTAGAAATTAGAATATGCAGCAAACTCAAGAAAACCAGTCCTATGGAGGAAGACATGGTAACTCTAGAGGCAGGGGGAGCCAAAGAGGTCGTGGTGGATGGCAAAGAGGCCAAAATGCAAACAACAATGTTTTATGCTATTACTGTGGTAAAATGGGTCATATGGCTAAAGACTGCTATAAAAAGAAGAATGACATCATGAATGAAAATTTGCAACAAGGTAATTATGGATCTTCTAGTAGACAGGGTGATGATAGAAATGAGCATTTTTTTATGGTGCAGCACATGACCAATTTTGTGACAAGTGCAGAAGAAAGCAACGATGTGTGGTATGTTGACTAAAGTGCATCAAACCACATGACAGGTCATGCAGAATGGATGAGGATGCAAAGAAAATGAAAAAACCAGGATTTGTGGAGACTGGTGATGATACTGCACATCCTATTGTGCAGATTGGAAAATTTCCTTTGTCTATGCAAGATGGGAAAAAGAAATACCTGTCGGATGTATTTCATGTCCCGAATATCACCAAGAACTTGGTTTTTGATGGTCAAATGGTTGAACAGGCCTTGCAGCTCAGATTTAATCCTCATGGATCCTTTGTTGAGGATATGAAAAATAAAGGTCGCTTGATAGCAAGAGGAAAGAAGAAGGGCAGAATGTTTATGTTGGATGCAGACATGCCTGAATTGAGTGCAGCAATGTTTGCACATGGGACCTGTGTAGTTGCAGATATTGATATCTAGCATAAATGCATTGGTCATGTTAATGCACAGCGACTTAAATCAATGCAAGCCCAAAATATTGTTGCAGGATTGCCTAAATTCAAGGTTGCAGAAATGCATAAAGTATGTGAAGCCTGTCAATTTGGAAAATAGGCAAGGAAACCATTTCCTAGACATGTTCAAGAGAGTAAGAATCCATTGGAATTAATCCACTCTGATGTGTGGACTACTAAAGCTGCATCTATTGGAGGCTATCATTATTTTATCACTTTTATTGATGACTATAGCGAAAAAGTTTGGGTGTATTTTATGAAAAAGAAAAGTGAAGTTTTTGGGCATTTCAAAACTCTTAAAGCTATGGTTGAAAAAGAAACAGGCCTGCAAATAAAATGCCTAAGATCAGATGGAGGGGGAGAGTACCTCTCAAATGAGTTTGCAAGGTTCTTGCCAGAGCATGGCATAAAGCAACAATATTCATGTAGTCATACCCCACAACAAAATGGAATTGCAGAAAGAAAAAATAGGCATATTGGAGAGGTATCTCGTGCCATGCTCAATGAAAAAGTCCTGCCAAATTTTTACTAGACTGAGGCAGTTACTACAGCAGTCTACATAATGAACAAGACTCCCACTGCAGCAATATATGGCATGACTCTAGAGAAGAGGTATACTAGTAGGAAACCATAAATTTCTCATTTGAAATTTTTTGGTTGCATTGCCTATGTTCATGTGCCAGATGAGTTGAGATCCAAATTGGATCTAAAAGCTGAGAAGTGCATCTTTATTGGTTACTGTCTCCACACAGAAAGGGTATAGATGCTATAACCCTTCTACTCATAAGTTTACAGTGAGCAGAGATGTTGTTTTTGATGAGATGAGTAGCTGGTATAAACCAGTAAATGTGATTGATAATGTAGATGCACAAAATGGTAATGCTGCACAGAATTCACAGCAGCAGTCATCACAAGATATTAGTGGACCTGGAGTGTCCTCTAGTAGTGGTTCACATTCTTTGCCATGGACAGGCACATTGAGATTAGGAGAATTTTCTTAAAACAATGCAAATAATGGTATGCAGGTTTCATGAAAAGGAAAAGAGAAGGTAGATCAGCCCATGTTTGATGTGAATGCAGGTCACTCTTATGTGGATGGTGAATCCAATGGCTTAGAACAGAGCATTGATGATGAGTTGGGTATTCCTTCTATTGTTACACCTAGAGTAAGGAAGACCAGGGATGTTTTGAGAGCACCTGGGAGTGAACCTACTCTACACAGGTCTAGCAAAGCTAGGTATTTTGTGGATAGACTAAAATATGATAGATTTACAGCCCTTCACTATGCCTATATGGTCAAAGTGATACAGGAACCAAAACCCACTTCTTTTGAGCAAGCCATGGGATTAAAAAAATGGGAGAAAGCCATGGATGAAGAAATGGATGCCTTGGAAGTAAATGCTACATGGGAATTGGTGCCTTTAAGCACAATGCAGATGGTTCTGTGAACAGATACAAGGCAAGATTAGTAGTCAAGGGGTATGCACAAACATATGGCATTGATTATGAAGAAACATTCAGTCCGATTACAAGGATGGCAACCGTAAGAGTAGTCATTGCTATAGCTACATCAAAGGGATGGTCTTTACATCAGATGGATGTAAAGAATGCCTTCTTGCATAGTGATTTGCAAGAAGATGTCTATATGGAGCAGCCACCAGGTTATGTGTATGCTATTCATCCTGAGTTTGTTTGCAGGTTGAAGAAAGCCTTGTATGGCTTGAAGCAAGCACCTAGAGCATGGTCTGACAAGATAGGAAAGCATTTTGTCACTATTGGCTTTCAAATTTCCAAGGTAGATTTCTCACTTTATGTGAGAAAAACAGAGAAAGGTATTATGCTACTTGTCATTTATGTTGATGATTTGATTATAACAGGTGATAGTGATGAAGATATCCTTCATGTGAAAATGCTATTGAAGCAGAAGTTTGAGATGAAGGATTTGGGAGAGCTGCGTTATTTCTTGGGCATTGAGGTGATAAGATTACCAAGTGGGATATGGCTCTTGCAGAGGTAGTATGGATTGGACATGATGTCCAAATATGGGATGACAGGCTGTAAGCCTATTTTAGTTCCTTTCGAGCAGAATGTGAAGTTGAGCGCAGATGCAGGTGAGCTTCTCGAAGACCCTACTATGTACAGACGCATAGTAGAAAGTTTGATTTATATGACTATTACCAGGCCAAATTTGAGCTATGCTATTGGATTGGTAAGTCAGTTTATGCAGGCTCCAAGGAAACCGCATTTGAATGCAGCTAGACACATACTCAGGTATGTGAAGTCCACATTGCAATATGGACTATTTTATGAGACTGGGGTTCAGATACGGTTGCATGGATACACTGATGCTGATTGGGCTAGTAGTATTTTTGATAGACGATCTACCACTGGATATGTATTCTCTTTTGGGAGTGGTGCAGTCACTTGGAGCAGCACGAAATAGCCTACAGTTGCCTTGTCGAGCACAGAGGCTGAGTATAGGGGTGCAGCAATGGCTGCATGTGAGGTAGCTTGGTTGCATAAGCTACTTTATGATATGCATCAGCCTATAGATGGGCCAGTTGTCATTTATTGTGACAACATGAGTAGTATACACTTGGCAAATAACCCAGTCTATCATGCTAGAACAAAGCACATTGAGGTGCATTATCACTATGTGCGGAAGAGGGTTTTACTAGGTCTTATTGATCTAGTTTATGTCAGCACAGAGGATCACGTAGCTGACATATTTACGAAGGCATTAGGCACAGAGAAGCTACACAAGTTCAGAGACCTGCTTGGTGTGCAAGAATTGGGATTGATACCGACTTGTTAGCTGCAAATGGGGTTGGTACACCACCCATGAATAATAGCTAGATGACAGCTATCCTTATCTACTCTAGTTCGTGGCTCAGTTTGTATGCCACCTTAGTTAGTTGAGTTTGGTTTGAGACCCATATATAGGGTTCTTCTATTTCTCTGTACTAGAGTTCTTTTTGGCTTACACAACTAAGAAGAGAAAAATTGTTTTCAGCCTCCACCTTTGTGTGTATTCCCCCATTGTGTAAGTGAGAAAGCTACAAGTGAGACTCCTTCCTTCTCTCCCACAATCTTGACACATTTGGATCCACGCAACCTATTTTAGTTGCCTCAAATGCAAATGCTTTTTCATGCCTAGCAAACATCTGCATAAAAGAGTCTCTTTCGTTGTTAGATATGCTCAATACCCCACCCTCATAAGGTGCCACCAATTATCCATGGTGCTCAAAGTTGTAAGGCCCCCATTATGAGGAGAAGACATATGTAAGCCCGGATATTGGTTGATTCCTAACTTGTATGTCATATGAGGTCTATGTGACTGAATGGCAAAAAGGTGACCATAATGGGTCTAATCATTGGGTTAGATAGAGTAGTTAAGCTAGTAGTAAACTGAGGCATATTGCATCAAGTTGTGGGGTGAAGGAGTGAAAATGGGTCTCTATTTTGGGATGTAAGGAATATTCCTTGGAATATTCCCTAGTCGACGAGCTCATATGGTAGGTCAGTTAGGCCTACCTAACTGCCTCACAGGCTATAAAAGCTAAACCCCTTCACAGCCATCCATCATCTATCTTTCACCTAGCTAGAGTTATTCTAGCTTGCTTTAAGCTCTTCACCTGTCTTATGTCTTGATCGCTATCTAAGCTTCACAGTGGAAGCACACGGGTGGACAGAGCCATCTTTGTATCAGTTGTTTGAAGCTAAAGAATTATATTATCCTCTTATCTATTGTGTACTCTCTATCTCTTTCTCAGATTCTGTTCGCTACATTGTGTAGTTTTTACATGGTATCAGAGCCAAGGCGGCTCTAGGGATCGAAGAGTGTGCAAGAGGCAAAGGCTTCAACAACAAAGAGGAACTATGTTGACTTTTGAAATTAGTTCTAGCACATTAGGAAGCAGTGTAGGAGGTGGTGCTCCTATACCGGCTATTCAAACACTGAGGATTCATCCACCAACCTTCAACGAAGGCAAGTTAGATGGTACAAACTACACCTTGTGGAAGTTTAAAATTACAACTATCCTTGATTCTTGTGAGCTTTTGGAGACTGTGTTGGGGAATGATGAAGAACCACAGCCTACCCCGATCCATCAAATTCTAGTGTGATGATTCCTCCAAATGCGGATCTTCTATGAGCTTGGAAACGAAGAAATGCACATGCACTGTGTGCCTTACTTATAAGCTGTTTTGATAATGTTTTGACTTTACTAGCATACAACCAAAGCCTCTCACATAGCCGATGCGCCATCCATATCTATGGGTGTAGTGAGCTTACCTCCATGCCATTCGAGTTACCTCCTCTCCCGCACACTCCGGTAGCTCCATGATCCAAGTGCAAGCTTCAAAGAAGCTCCATCCTCAAGCTCCACACTCAAGCTCCATAGCCGCAAGCAAGACAAGAGAAGAGAAGAGAAGAGATGAGAAGAAAAGAGAAGAGGAGAAGATGGAGAGCTTCTCTACCCCAAGGTCCCTCACCCTCACATACTGACTCCCTCACACTCTCACACTCCCTCTCTCAAACACAAGCTCAAGCAAGCAAGAACAAGAAGGAGAAGAAGAAGAGGAGAGCCACTTTTTGCCACACACAAGAATGAGCTTCTCGTTCACTTTTCAACTTTATATAAAAAACGCTAAATCCCTTTTGGGTGGTCATCCCCTTTTCCCTTTTTTACATGGCCGGTCTAGGTCCTTTTTCCCATTGTCCTTCTATCTTCCTAGCTTCCTTTCCACTACCCATCTATATTTACAAATTGCACGGGTGAGAGCCCAACAATCCTTGAGTTAAGCCGCGGTGCGCTTGCGCTCTTTTACACAAGTTTTGTCTTGTGCTTTTCCTGGTGCGCCTTTGCTTTTGTCTTTTATTTTAGCTTTCTGGATTTTCCATTGCATGGCACTCTTTTACAAGATTTCAGGGTGTGCCTTTGCATTTTAAAATGCACCTTTCTCCTTTTTGTAACTGCCTTGAACTTTTAAGGTTTCCCTTGCGCTTTTGGCCTCTTCTCCTCTTCTTTCTTTAGTCGAGCTACCTTTTTTCTGCCTTTGCCTTGCATCTTTTTTATTTCCTTTTTCTTTCTTCGTGTTGCGGTTAACATTACCCCCCTTTGAGATGAGTGCCAATCCCATGGCACTCACCGTCGTAGGTAGCAGGCGTTAGCATGCACCAAAGACGTGGGTGGCAAGGACGTCAGGGGTTGCCATGGCAGAGTGTCGGTAGTGGTGGGGAGGAAAGGCATTGAGGGCACGTTGGTGGCTTAAGTTATAGGTGGTAGGGCAATGGGAGTTGGTGGTGGGGCTATAATTTGGGGGGTTGCATGTATGGAGTGCGAGTGGCGGTTTGTTGGGGATTTAGTGTATGATGATTCTTGGCAGGCTTACAGGGTGATAAGGATAGAAATTCAGAGTTGAGTGTTGATGAAGAGTGAACGACACCTTCGTTGGAGCCATCAATACCTACAATTGAAAAACCTCCCATGTGGTCTCTCCCTAAGGGTAGTGCTAGTCTTCTTATCGTGCACAAGATATATTTTGATTAGTTTGGGAGAGAGGTCGAACTCTAAGCAAGCCTAGAGTATTGTCGTGCACTTGAGGACCCAAACTGTGTATAGACTTTAGTGCAGATATTATGTGAGTGTCCGTGCATACTTAGATATTATGTAGGTAGAAGACTGCAGCCTGGTGGCTCATAATGTCGTGTGGATGAAGTAGAGCAGTCCATAGTGGAAAGAACTACATGTGAAGATGGGTGCGCCATCGTGTGCTTTGTGAGTGTAGACGTAGCAGGATAGGGTACGGGAATAGTGTACGAGCCGTAGGTGGGCGACATTGGGCCTGTGGATGAGAACGGTGTACTGTTCATGGCTATTTGTGCCATGCGTGCCCCAATTGGTTGCCATGGTTTTAAGGCAAAGTGTGAGAGGGAATTGTGGGAATGGTTCAGGGTGACAGGTTTAACCACAGGCGAGACAAGCTTCCTAGGGTTGTCCTGCTCTTGATGTGCCCTGAAGTATTGTGGGTGATGTTAGGGGGCTAGGGGACTAGAGATGGAGCCAGTCGACCAAGGTCACTGGGCGCACCTAATTTTGAGGACCCCTAAGTGCAGTGATGTGTGCGTGGATGCATTTTTATTTTCTCTTTTCTTTTCTTTTCTTTTCTTTTCTTTTTTTTTCTTTTCTTCTTCTTTTTTTCTTTTTTTCCACAGTACAACCATTGCAATATGCGAGGGCTATGAGCCTTTCAATGGGTCGGGACATGTCAAGCCTCGGAGGCTCGGGAAATGGATGTGATCGTGATGAATTTTCCCTAGCCTCGTTGTTAGGGGAACCATTGTTGCGGTATCGGTACGATTGCAACGCCCCCCATCATGAGTGTAGAGCGTGATCCAAGAAGAGAGTGTGGCCCATGACTATGCATGGGTTCGTGCGATGTGGGCACTCGTGAGGGTGAGTGTTCGCATTCAACAGAGTGACTTTGTTGCGGTTAGTGCACGGTCATGGTTTTGCAGTGACCCAGGCATTGAACATGTTGGCACCAAGACCTGTGTTATCTTGCATCCACTTGTCATGTCGTGAGAGCACATGCTTGATTCCGTTAAGTAATTCAACAGATGTAGTTATGTTAAAACATGGCTTTCCGAAATGCTATGATGTTAATTGCACCGCCCATTCGATCGCTTTGTCAAAGATGCGGCATACATTAGCTATAGGCAGAAGAAGTTGCACAAGTGGGGGGTTTCCCTTTCACCCGTCAAAAGACAAAAAGTTAGGTCCTGACAACTTGTTAAGCTGCTCATACATCCTAGGGCTTAGTCCATTTCTACTAGGCGGGGTGAGTCCGATTGGTTGGGTGACTAGGTTGGTGCTGGTTCGAGATTGTTGTGAGGTCGGGTAGGGCACATGTCAGTCGAGACATGGATGGTATAGTCTCGGGCCATTGCTAGTTCCAAAATGCTTTTAACTAATTCATTGAACTCTTCCCTGTCCTTGGCCACCTTTCCTGCTCTTGGGCATCTGGTGCTGAGCACTTATGGGGGATTTGTGCAACTGGTGTTGCCCTGGCTTGCACGCTTAGCTGAGCTTTGACTTTCCTGGTCTGAGTATTTTTAGGCCTTCGTCCGAGACAGTGCCATTTAGGTCCGCGTTTCTTTGCATATCTCTTGAGAGTGGATACATAGCGTACCGAGAGAGGGGCACGTGCCGCATGCTCTCGTCGTCTGCGAAGAGCGTCTCTACACGCCAGCTGTCCGTGGTTCTCCATGTTTTCCTTCTGGGGGCCTGCAAGACGCAATCGAAGGATTAGTCCTTGATATAGAATGAGATTGTTCACATAGGAGGGATTTCTGTGTGGGTTGTCAAACGCATATGACTAGAAAAGAAGGTGCCGAACATGTTTCTTGTTGTAATGGTGTCCCTCTAGCCTCTAACTACGAGCAGATCTTGATTCACGCTGAGTCACGTCGGTTGGTGGTCCTACATTTGGAGGGCTCATCCTCGGAAGGATAGGCCGGGAAGGGAAAAGTGTGTAGAGGGGGACTGCGCCCTGCTTACGTCATGAGGGATGTTGGTCAGGGGTTTCCATGGTGGCAGTGCAAGGTGCATGCCCTTTGCCCGGAGGTGGACATGATCTTGTGAAAGGGGGACCAGCCTAGCATAGCCTGTTGGCCCCAATTCTTCTATCTACGCTTGACTTTTTATTGCTTGTGTGTGTTGATAATGTCTATACAGGGTGACACAAAAATCATTGTTTATATATATACATTTTTTCGAATCCTTGTCACTTTACTAGGATAGAAACCAATTGTAGAAATCGGGATTGTACTGAAGCGTGGCACATGCATCTAGTACATGTGGCAGCTTACTCAATACTAATAGATACTTTGCCACATCGAGTAGCATGGAACCTTGTCCGAGTCTATTGGCGACATATTACTCCTTCTCAGTGAGAACCTTATCAAGCAGAGGGTTTTCTTGTCTTGGTTCAGCCAAGTCCTTGCCCTAAATGGCAGTCAGCACTCGAAGGGAAGTTGGTTCCACATAGGTTGGGTCTCTTTGGGATCGCCATTTGGCCAATTGTTCCTCAGAGACTGTCATGATTTGAGCCCCTAGTTCGGCCACCATTGCAATGCAACTTTCACACCAACGCTACTCAAATCGACTTCGGCCTGCTGATAATCCCTTTAGTTGCTCTATGTCTAAGAGATTTGGTTGGCAGAGCACCTCATTGAATGTGACAATTAAGCATAGTTCATCGGCTTCCTCGCCTGAGATGAGTAGCAAGCGTTGGTGCAGGAGCCTGCTATAGTGCTCATCAAGGTGTTCCTACTCTTCCTAAGATAAAGGGAAGGGCAAGCAGTCTCCAAGCTGCTCTTTAGGGAATGTGCGCATGTTTGCCAGGACATAGACACGTGCGAACACCTTGAGCTTGGCATCCAACTCAGCTAGGCATTCTGAGACACCTCTATGTTTGACAAGGGCTTGCTCGATTGCCATCTCACGCAAGGCTCTAGGAGTTTTCTTGGGCTTTAGCATAGCTGGGGGCTTAGGCCTAAAAGAGCAAGATCGATCAATGCTAGGGGTGCTCATGAGCTTGGGATTTCCATGGTTCTCTTGAGGCTTCGTCATTGCGTCATGGTTCTCTTTCGACGTGACTGGTATGAATTTGTCGCCCTGTTGTGGCAGCGTTATCTCTACCCTTGATTAGTCGATGAGAGTTCCATTGTCGGTGGATTGAGTGTTGGAGGAAACTGTTGATGGCAACGGCTGCTTTAACTTTTCAGAGCACACGGATGTGCTTGAGGTTTCACCACTATTAGGAGAGACATCAATGGGTTCAGTGGTGGATAGACATAATGCTTTATTCCCCAGCTCTCCAAGGCTCTTGGTTTCAATGCTCTTGGGGTCAACGACCTCCTATAGTTATTGTTGTTTGCGTTGTTGTCTCCTCTTTCTCTTGGTTAGTGAAGGCCTATCTTTCAATGGTTTGGGACCTTGGATGAGGTCACCCATTGTTGTGCTTGGTTGGGCCTTAGCAGCTCCTTTCTTTAGTGTATCCTAATGGAACATAGCCGCGGCTTGCTGAATAGCCTTGCTAGGTTGAGTGGTTTGGTGCATCATCTCCTTGGCCACGTCTTTGAGGGGTTTCTCCGCGAGCCTAGGCTTTAGATGCTTGGGACGGGTTGGAGTTGTCAAGGATACTGGTTGCGGCACCTTCTCCTCAGATGAAGTGTTAGGAACACGTTCTGCAAGGGGTGTGGTCGCAACCAAGGGCTGTGATTGCTGTGATCCCTGGTTGGGAGCAGTGGCATTTAGTCCAGTGGGTTGGTTACTCTTGGTGGATCGCAGTGTGGAGTCCGTGGGGTGATCGGACATGGTCATGTCTTTTGTTGTCCTCTGAACACTCACTTGTGTGGATCGATCCTGAGTTGATCCAGTCACATTGGGTTGCACGGGAGTATCCTTGGGCCGAGAGCTACGGCCAGTGTCATGTTTCCCCTCCTGGGCATTTGGAAGCTCTAATGGAGACAGAGGTTGGGAGTGAGCCCCTGCCATTGGTAGCTGTGGTGCCTCCTAGGTCCGTTTGGGAAGAGAGGACATAGGGGATCTAGGACTCTTAGGCAGACCTGGCACTGGCTAAATGATTTGCTTGTGATTGTTGGAGAATTCCGTCGTTAGCTTTGCTGAACAATCTGTCCTATCATGAGTGACGTTGTGCTTGTGGTGCCCCTTGTCCCCTTGGGAAGTCAAAGGCTTCTTAGCCACTAGTCGACCTCGTGCACATTCGACAGATCCCTCTGATATCTGCTTACTAGGCATGCTAGGTTGAGGATCTAGTATTCGACAGATCCCTCTGATTTCAATCATGAGGGGCACAATCACTCCAATATTTTTGGTCCGAGACTTGGATTCTCATTTAGGGATCCTCCCATGTCTCGTTTTTTTGACCTAATTTGGGCTCATGACCGAGATGGTTTAGCAGGAGGTTTCGGTATCCAAATCCATTGGGTGCCTGCATAATACCCTTGAGCACGAAGCAACGCCTTGGATATGTTACAACTATATATATCATCTCTCACTTGACTTGGGTCTCACCTATATATACTAACTCTACATCAATATGATTCATTCTTTGGGAGCATGTCTTGTGTATCTCTCTCGTACTCTCTCTCTCTCTCTCTCAACATGGTATCAGAGCTATGGATGCATAGCAACAACAAGGAAGATAAGTTGTTTCATTGTTTATACTTGATTGAATTCTTTGCACAAGGGATGATTTGATACATGAACTTGTTCAAATTAGAAGTATTAGTTAATTTTGTCTTTAAAAACAAAACCAGGTCCAGGTGCGTAGCTCTCGTCGTGCTCTCGAATCCTGTCAAAACAGCTTGTCAATCGGAGTTCTGGATCAAAAGTTATGACAGTTCAGGATTCAAGACAGCAATTCTGCTCGAATCTGCGATTCTTTATTTAAAACTGTATTTCTAATTACCGTTTGTTAATCACCAATTACAGTTTATTAATCGCTCGTCTTCGTTAATGATGTTGATTACGACAAGCAAATATCTTGCTATTTTTAGCGATGTTTTATTATCGTTCACGTTCTTTGCTCGATCGAAATAGCACTTTTCTTATATGCGTCATCTCGTCTTGCATGTTACGCCTCTCTATTTCGGGCTTTCTTTTTAGTCACTCAATACTTTTCGTCGTTCTTACGTGCATATCCCTATTTTGATTGTCATGCGTCTCAACTACGCTCGTCTTGATCATGGTTTGCAGATTCTGCGATCTCATCTTATTTGTTTTCTCTCGACATACAGGCATGGCCAATTGCGTAATTGTTAACGGATATCCGTCTGGCCAATGTTCGGTTCCCTTCTTCCAAGGACAAGGCTTTCCTGGGTGGAAAGCAAAGATGATGCTAATTCTTGAAGGTGACGAATTATTTGATATTGTTTTGGGCGACCTGTCTTGCCCAGTTCAACCTATTGATGTGATGAATAACAATTTTGTGATTACTGATGGTCCATTATTTGAACAATGGAAATTTGATCATACTGATTGGATTCGTCGTGACAAAGCGGCTCGTCGTTATATATTGTCTGCACTTCCTGACTCACTTATGTTGGATGTCTTTCATCTGGAAACCTCTCATGCTATTTGGGAGTATCTTATCTCAACGTTTGAGAAGAAATCGGTCACCGAAATTTTATATCTCCAAACTTGTTTGAAGAATCTTCAATATAAGGTTGGTACTTCTATGCACTCTCATATCGAGGCTTTTAAAGACATTATCAATCAGCTTGGTGCTGCCGGCGCTCCTGTTGCTAAAAATTAGATTGTTACTCAACTTCTTCATACCATCACAGATCCTTTATATGACAATATCATCACTATTTTGTCTAACAAGGATGATATTCACTTTGACAAAGCATGTATATCTCTTATTGAATATTCTCAATGTCATGAGCATCATTTGGAAAAATCTGATGCTGTTTTGGTCACTCGCGAACAAAGGGATTTTGATGCTGCTTTTGTTGCTCGCAAGCGTCCTACTTCATGTTTTCAGCATGGTGGACGCCCTAATCCAGGTAGTAAATCTTCTCGTCTTGCTTATCCTAACAAACATTGTTCTTATTGTGATAAGAAAGGTCATGTGGCTTCTGATTGCTGGGCACGCCAATATGATGAGGAGCATGGAGTTACTACAAAGCAACCTCGCTCGTCCAAAAGTTTTCCTCCTTGTGATTATTGTGCACATACAGATCATCCATCTCGTCGTTGTTATAAACGCAGATATGATGAAGAACGTTCTCGAGCTTATATTGTTCAACAAACTACAACTGATGATGATCATACTCATCAGGAGCTCAATTTCGTCCATTATGATATCTCTCCAGAAAAGGTACTTCATGTTCATGATGGTTCTCTATTCATCATTGATTCAGGTGCCACTGGAAACATGACATACCAATCGCAGTGGCTTCACAATTATCATTCTCTTCCTGTCAAGAAGTTTGTTTACCTTGCGGATGATACGACTTGTCAAGTCAAAGGAGTCGGTGATTTATATCTGGGGACTGTTTCATCCACTAGAATATTAAGAGGAGTTCTTCATGTTCCAGATTTGCAAAGAAATCTTCTTTCTGTTGCTCGTCTAGTTGATCTTGGTTTGTTTGTTGGATTTGATCATAATCAATGTCGTATAGAGAAAGACGAGCATACTATAGCAGTGGCTCCTTGACATGGTAATATATTTGAGCTATCATTGAACGATACAGTTGCAAATGTTGTTACTGCCCCTGGAGATGCAGATTGCAAATTATGGCATCAACGATTTGCACACTCCGATTTTGCCAAAATTCTTGATCTTCATCGTCATGGTCTTGTGCAAGGTATGGATCTTAAATCTCATCCACGTATGGGAATATGTGAGTACTGTGCACTTGGAAAACACCATCGTTCGCCTTTCCACAC